>NC_088926.1:15637500-15865000 GCF_038396675.1 Hydra vulgaris | reverse complement strand
TATATTTTACTTGTGATCTATACTTACATATTTATATGAACTAATATAACAATACTATTATTGAATATATTTTTTATTTGGTATCAATCAAATAAGGTGGAGAGCAAAAAGTATTTGATTGTTCAATTAAAATATACTTGCTAATTTCTAAAAATGCCTAAGTTTTGTTAAACAACTTATGTTTGTTTTGTCACCATCTTTGCTTGACCAACTTTAAGCTTTTAATTTAACATAGAATTCCTTATAAAACATTCTGATAAGCTGTAAAGAAAATTAAACTTTTTATTAACTTAAAGAAATCCTAATAAATACCTTTTAAACACCTTACCATTTTACAGATAAAAGTAATATCAAATAGCTACCATGTTATGGTTCTTATATAAAAGTAAAAACAGATACCATCTTAAAGTCATTACATAAAAGTAGAAATATTTCCCAGTATTCAAAAAGAGAAATTATTTAATTGTTATTCTTTAACCTTTTTAATAAAGTCATAAAAACTTATTCCAAAATTAAATAAACTCTACCAATAAGTAGAATTGGGGATTGGGTTTTCTGAAAACTGCAATGCTTTTTTTACTGGTGGTGTTCTTCTTTTTTTTTTCTATTTCATCTATTTCAATTAAATGAGAAAACTCATTTTTATTATAGTAAACCTGACCTTAATAATAAAAAAAAAATGTTAATAAAACAAAAAATAAAAAAATAAAAATCATAACTGTTTTTCAGTTCAAGTATTTGACTTTCTTCTGCTAAATCAATTTTTTCTGAAATTCTTTTCTTTTTAACTTTTTTCTTTTTTTCATTTTTATCAGAGAAAATGCTTCCCCAAGAAGAAAATATAGTTGACTCATCATCAGGTAATTTACAACCAAAATTTAAACTTTCTGATGCTTCTTTCAGAGAAGAAGCTAAAGGATTGTTATCTTGTGATTCTGTGTAGTCAATATTTTGATTTTTCAACCATGTCTCAAATGAAATTTCTCCATTCAAGTAACGCAAAAGCTCTGGTTCAGATAGCATTGGTACATTTGGTTCAGATAGCATTGGTACATTTGGTTCAGATAGCATTGGTACATTTTCCATGTTGGTCAACAATAAACTTAAAAGGTAAATATACAGACCATATCATAAAATATTATTGAGACAAATCAAAATATATTGCTCCCTAGTCCAAATAAATTCTGATACTTTGGAGAAAAAAACACTCAATTAAACGTTGAAAATTAAAATTTGATTGTAAACAGTACAATGGCTAAAGAGGATCAAGGTTCAAATCCACCCTACACCTCTGTAAGCAGAGTGTTAGCCAAGAATGAGCTGGTTAACACCCTGGTAAGTACCATGTTGTTTCTCAGCGCAGCAGCTTTGTTTAACAAATTTGATAAAATTTTGATAAATAAAGAAATTTTTGATGTACAATAAAGACAGGGAGGGTAAAAAATCTCCTTTTTTTTTAAATTCTTTTAAGTATTGTTTTTATTATTTTAATTTGGTTAAAAACAGAAATGTACTAATTAAAAAATTAAAACATAAATTTAAATATAAAAGTATAAAAATAAAAATTGTCATCACTCAGTTGTCAACACACAATTGTCAACTAAAAACATTTATAATAAATAACTATAATAAACAACTAAAAACAATTATAATAAACTTTACAATTATAAAATAAAAGTTTATCATAATTTTTTCTGTTTTTTAGAATTTCATTAGCCCAGAAAATGTTATCTATGCCCAAGCTTATCAATTTGTAAATAAATTTTATATAATAATTTAAAAATTTCAAGAATTCAACAGCATAAGTATGATTATAAAATATCTAACAAAACACAATCATAAATATCCATGACTATCCATTAAATATTATACATTATTTTTCATAGAATATTAGACATTATTCATAAATATTCCATGGAATATTTACAGCCATAAAATTCCATAATTATATCATATCACTATAATCATATCCATTAATATCCATAAAAATAATGATTATAATGAAAGGAAAAAAATTCATGGATATTCCATAGATATTTCATAATTATTCAATATCCTTTAAATATTAGTACTATAAGTATTCACATTCAAAGTAACAACATTTTGAGAGTTTATTTAATACCATATTTAATACCACTTATTTGTGAGAAAAAATAATTTTAGCAATATTTATTTACTTTTTTCACAACAACATATTTACAGAACTAAAAAATACACAACTGATCTAAAAAATAAAATAATTTGAAAATAAAATATTAAAATACACATATCTAAGTAGTTATATTGGATGCAAATGTTGTATTATACTCAGCAATATTATTCAAAAAATCTATTATATCAGAGTTTTCTATGTCAAGATCAATGAGCGCTTGAGCAGTCTTGTTCATCCTAAAAAGAAATGCAATATCTTTGTTTTTGTGTAAGACAATTTTCAAGATTCATACATATTTATCTATAAAGAATGTCACAGGTAGTATATTTGTATGAAAGAGACAACAAAAACAAGTTTTATTGTATATATTTATTTAAACATATATATATATATATATATATATATATATATATATATATATATATATATATATATATATATATATATATATATATATATATATATATATATGGGCAATTCCACGATGGAAAATGAAAAAGTAACCAAATTTATTCTTTTTTTCGTCAACTTTTAGCTGTATATTGTTGTAGACACATGAAAGTTTATTTAAAATATACCTTAAGTACTAAAATTAATTAATTTAAGTCATTTTTATGTTTCTGATAAAAAAGTACTTTATAAAATACATATATTTCAAAAAAATAACGAAAGAACTTTTGCAATTTTAATATAAGGTAAGTTAACAAAAACATGATAAAGTTTTGTTTTTTCTAAAATTTAGTTAAAAAACTAAAGTTTTTAATAATATATGCGGAAGAATATTAAATTTTACATTTTTGCATTTAAAGTTTTGAATAAGGATACTTAGTTAATTTTTATTTTGAACTTGTGTAACGTAAGTTAATACTGCATGCATTGACTAATATTCTGGCGCTTTTTCGTTAATAAATTAAATTAAGTAATTCTTATTTCGTCGCCTTGGTTTGACAAGGTTTTAACTTTTTACATTAGGAAAATTTAGAAAAAAAATCTTAAATTCTTTTTTTAATGTTAATTAAAATTATTTATATTATTGTTTCTTTTATTTGTGTATGTATTCTTATTTTGGTTGACATATAAATATATATAAATATATAAAAATAAAAATTATATAAATATTTTTATTTAGACATTAAAAAAAAAAGAAAAGAATAATTTGCTATTCTCCTAATATTAAAAAAAAAATCAGTTGTACCCTTTTTTATTTTTGTTTTAGTAAAAGAAATCGCTTGTAAATCCAATTATGGAGGGTCATTTATAAAGCACGTCATCCTTTATTTGTCAATTCTTAACCTCTTCCCTCCTGTCACAAACGATCACATATATCCTTTCCCTCCTAAACTGTAATAACAGTTTTTACATCAAAAATAGTTTAAAAGATTTAAATGTTAATACTTTGCTGCATTTTAAAAATTCAACCTAATGGAAATAAGGGAATACACATAAACGTAAGAAGTGTAAGTAAAAACTTTGACAAAAAAGATTTACTATTTAAATGACTCAAAGAATTAATAAAGTTGTAATACTAAAGTAATTTTTAAAGTTGCTCTTGGTCTTGCGGAAAAACTGTTTTTGATTTGATAACTATCATAAATGATATGAAAATCACTCAGGTTTTTTAAGAGTGCCACCAGTTTTTTAAAATTTCCTTTGTTAATTATTTTTAATGAATGAGTTAAATACTTTTGCAATTCTTTTGTTACGTAACTCTAACTCTTAATTATAGATAAAAAAATCCACAATAAATATTGCTCAGTAACGTAAGTGATGTAACATAAGTTAAATACATACTAACAAAAAAGCTTTTTTCCTTAGCCGGTCACCTCTAATAAACTTTTATATATATACTTTAAATTGCTATAAAATTCTTAACCTCTTGTGAAAGTTTCTTATACAAACCGTTTTACTGATTTGCAGAAATCTGACCTAAAAGTTGAAGCAATTCTTTTACCTTGTTTTCCGTGTAACATAAGCTAAGTGACATTTTCAGTAATAAGTTCGCCATCTTTTGGCCAGACTCAAAACTTTTTAGCTTATTTTATTCTTTAGACTAATAGCTTTCATACAAAATAGCTAAAAGTTTAATTCACAGCTTATATATATATAATTTTTTGTTCGTATGACAGTGCTCAATATTATCAAATAATAGAGCAATTTATACTTTATGTAATTAAATGAATAAAAACAAATAAATAGCGGGACTTAAAGTTTCATGCCCGAAGGCAATCATCAGCCGTGAATACAAACAAAAAACGTCAAAAAACCGTTTATAAAACTTAAAATTAAATACCGTAGAACGGATTCAGACAACAAAGTTGAGCACTCTTCTCAAGTCGTCAAAACGATGGAAAAAATAAACTTGAATTATTCTACAAAAAATATACCAATACCAACAGAAAGAGACTTTAAATTAAAATTAATAAACAAGACAGAGTTACTTTTAAAAAAGATGAGATGGAAACCATTATTTTTTATTAATAATGATCCAACAAACAAAGACGATCTGAGTTATACAAACTACGGTATTAAATCTGCAATGTGTCCACAGCAAATAAAAAAAATGTCTTTATTTGAAAGAGACCTTATTAAACTAATTAAAGCAATAAAGTTCCGTGATGTAAGTAACACTTTTCAAAACAATATGAAAAAAGATATTAAAGCTATACGTTTATCAGACAAAACCCTAACACAAGCTGACAAAACATCCAATATGTACAAACTATCAAAAGAGCAATATAACAAACTTTTAACAAATGCTATCACCACCACATACAAAAAGGCTAACCCAAAATTAAAAGATCAAATTATTAAAGAAGGAAAAAATATTTTATCCAACCACGAGGTATACCGAAAAATTGAAGTAAACGGATCGTCCAAATGTTTCTTCACTTTATAAGATCACAAAGAAAACTTTGATAACAACCCATCTGTACATCTTTTGAACCTTTCAAAAAATGAGGTAGGAAGAATTACTAAGATAATATTATGTAAAATTAATTGTGAACTTAAAAGTCAGCTTTATTTAAATCAATGGCAAAGTACAAAAAATGTAATCGATTGGTTTAAAAAAATCGGCAGTAAACATTTACATAAGTTTCTAGTTTTTGATGTAAACGATTTTTATCCGTCAATAAACCAAAACACTTTAAACAATGCTTTGATTTTTGCTGAACATCATGTCATTATAAAAAGCGAAGATAAAGCATTAATAAAACATGCAAGAAAATCCTTAATTTTCAATAATGAGACAACGTGGATCAAAAAAAGATTGTTCGATGTCGATGTCGGGTGCATTTGATGGTGCTGAAGTGTGTGAGCTAGTGGGAACTTTTTTACTATTTCAAATTTCACAGCATTATAATAAGGAAGATTTCGGGTTATGTCGTGATGACGGCCTTGCCATATTTAAAAAAAAAACGGTCAGCAAATGGACAAAATTAAAAAACATATAACAAGTATCTTTAAAAGTAACGATCTACTCATCACCATCTAAGCTAATATAAAAATTGTAAACTATCTTGATGTTACGTTAAATCTAGATAACAACTCATTCCAACCTTACTGCAAACCTGACAACCAACTAAGGTATATCCACACTAACTCTAACCACCCTCCGAGCATAATTAAAGCAAGCCCTTGCAATATCGAACAAAGATTATCTTCCATGTCATTAAACAAAACTACTTTCATGAATTCTACTCCACAATATGAAGAAGCTCATAAAAAATCAGGACATAACCCAAAGCTTATCTACCAACCACAACAAATCCAAGCACAAAAAAAAACATCGCAAACAAAATATAATTTGGTACAACCCTCCGTACAGTGTCCAAACAAAAATAGGTAACCATTTTCTGGTTCTTATAGATTTTCATTTTCCACCGGGCCATAAGCTTCATAAAATATTTAATCGAAATTCTATCAAGATTAGTTACAGCTGCATGCCTAACCTGAAATCAATAATCAACTCACACAATCATAAAATATTGCACATCAACAAGCAAATAGAAACCAAGCAATGTAACTGTGTAAATAAATCAATTTGTCCATTAAACAAACAGCGTTTGTTCAACAATATTGTTTACCAAGCTACAATTAATAAGGAAGGTAACAAAAAAGTATATTTTGGTATTAGCCACACATCATTTAAATTAAGATACGCTAATCATCTAAAATCCTTTGCTTCAGTTAAATACAGAAACGACACTGAACTTTCAAAGGAAGTATGGAGCTTGAAAGATCAAAACATAAAACCTATCTTAACGTGGAGAATAATTAAACGTTGCAGACCCTATAATCTTACAACAAAAATATGCCACCTCTGTCTCTATGAAAAATATGTAATTTTATCACATAGTGGAACAAATTTACTAAACAAAAAGAATGAAAATGTATCTCAGTGTCGACATTCAAAGAAATTCTTGCTCTTTTTATTTGACACAGGAGACTAGTAAACTATAATGGCTTCTTGTTTTGTTTTTACTCAAATTGTTTATCACAACTGAATCCGTTCTATGGTATTTAATTTTAAGTTTTTTAAACGGTTTTTTGACGTTTTTTGTTTGTATTCACGGCTGATGATTCCCTATGTACATATATATATATATATATATATATATATATATATATATATATATATATATATATATATATATATATATATATATATATATATATATATATATATATATATATATATATATACATAAACAACCCTCGGAATAAGGGTCGGCATTAAAACTAACTAACTTGAAAGTGTTAAGTGTTACCTAAGTGCTAACTTAAAAGTGTTTGAGATCGGCAAAAAATTGCCGACCTCGATTCTTTGCTTATGGTAAGACCTTTGTATCAAATTATATATATATATATATATATATATATATATATATATATATATATATATATATATATATATATATATATATATATATATATATAGTACTGTGAATAAGTTTAGACCACTTACATTTTTTCAAAAAATCCCGGACAATTTTTCTCTAATATTTAAGTTTGTAGTTCTAAATTATAAACTTATTAAAACACATGTATTTCACACAAAATATGGAACAACTACAATCTTTTTAATGTCAAACTTCATAAAAAACTCAATATTGACAAATATTGAGGTAAATGTCCTCCATTTACCTCAATATTTGTCAATATTCCAGCCAATATTTGCCAATATTCCAGCCAATATTCCTAAAATCCTGGGGTATGTTGTGCCATTCTCTTTGAAGTACTTCAAAACATTCTTCATTTTGGGGAGTATGTTCGACCTTCTTTCTGTCCAGGTAATCCCAAATATGCTCAATTATATTCAAAACTGGACTCTGGGGAGGCTAGGTCATCAATTCCAGTACTCCTTCCTCTGCCATTTCATTTAAATAATTTTTTACCACTCGTGAACAATGTTTTGGGTCATTGTCCTGCTGCAGAATAAAATTATGACCTATTAGTCTCATTCCGGATGATACAGCATGGTGCCTTAGGATATCCACATAACGTTCCCCGGTGAGTCACCCCCCTATTTTGATCAAATCACCTACTCCAGATGAATATAAACAGCCCTAAACTTGTAAAGAGCCTCCTCTGTGTTTAATAGTAGGGTTTAAACACTCGGGCTGATAGGCTTCTTCAGTTCTTCTTGAAATTCAAACATATTGGCATCCTTTTGTTCCAAAAATTTCGAATTTGGACTAATCGGTGTACAGAATTGGATTAAACATTTCCTGGGCCCAATTTTTGTGTTTTTTTGCATATTTAAATCGTTTTTTTTTTATTGCCACACCGTAATTATGGTTTTCGAGTTGCAACACACCCTCTTAATCCAGATTTAAGTAGGTACCGTTGAATAAAAGAGCTGACATTTTTCCCAGTTGCTGTGTTAATGTCTTTTGCCAGCTCGATTGATGTTTTTTTTGTATTTCTTAAAGAGAGAGTTTTTAAATATTTATTATCACCTTTTGTTAGCTTAGGAGGTCTACCACTTTTCTTTCTATCTTCAAGGGAGCCTGTTTCTCTGATTTCTGTAACAGCATTCTTCAAATATCTTGTTTTGGATGTAGTTGTTAGACACATCGTTTTAATAAATAAACAAACAAACCCCTCATGTTTCCTCATCAATTTTGTTTATTTATTCAAAATAATATATTCTTTCAACTTTTCTTATATATTATTAAACTTAAGTACGCTTTAAAAAAATTACATAGGAAAAAAATTGTAAATACGTCTAATTAAACAAGTGGTCTAAAACTTATTCACAGTACTGTGTATATATATATATATATATATATATATATATATATATATATATATATATATATATATATATATATATATAGTCATGATCAAAAGTTTGGAACATTTTATAAAAAACCACAACTTTTATTAAATTATTAATTTATTTTATCAAAATATATTAGTAACCATTACAATTGACAAAAATAATATCTTTGAAACATTAGTAAATGTTTGTGAATTGAATACTTGAAGTTAATACTTACTATGATGTCCTTTAGCATTTGAACAATTAGCTTAGCGGGTAAGCATAGAGTGAATTCAAGTTTTTTTTTAAGTATTTGAAGATAAATATGGCTGTTAATTGTGGTGTTAAGAGGCATAAACCATGAACCACCACTTTGATTTGCAGTAATGGCACCCCATATCATGATTTTAGGGCAATGTTTTAAAATAGAAAGCAAATACTCAGGGTTATATTGTTGGCAAGGTGGGCGTCTAACACTTGTAGAATGACAACTAAATTGTTTTATTAGTGATTTGTTGCTAAATATTACATCCTCCCAAACTTCCGCTGACCAGTATTGTATTTTTGACAGAAGGCAATACGGTCTCTAATATTTTTTTGAGAAAGGCAATGTTTTTTTATCGAAACATGGCTATTTAAGGTAAATTGTTTGCACAAATGTCTTCTAATTTTCACAACACTTGGTGTAACACCATTTGGGAATATCTAAGATGAAATTACAGAAGCATTGGCAAATGAATGTGCTTTTGCATAAAGATCAATGCAGTTATCTGCCCTTTGATCAGTCACTTTTGGTCATTCAGTTCTAGCTTTGCTTATAAAATTTCGTGTCTTGATATTGGTTTAATGTTTTTATAATGCGGCTATGTGTTACATTAAAATGACAGCAATAGAAGTTAGGGTCAATCCTTGTTCACATAGAATAACAATCTGAGCATATTTTTTTGTAGTTAATTCATTAGTATTTTCCATAATTATTATTTGATTTTTTGCTAAAATAACAACAACCTATAACTAAAACAAATTTAGTGGTTTATAATTTTCAATGTAAAAAAGTATTTTTAAACAAATATTTCAAATTTTCTGCAAATTTTTAAAATGTTCCAAACTTTTGATCGCGACTGTATATATATATAGTTTTACACAAAAACATTAAAGAGTATAAATTTTCTCTTGAAATTCTGAAACTAAAAACATTTTACAGGAAGGAAGAAGTTTATCCACCAGAATACCAAATATAAATCTTTCAATAACGAGCTTACTTATTTTAAATTTTAATAAAAGGCTGAGTATTTTCAAATAGTTTATATTCTAAGAAATCTTAAAACAACAATTTTAAAAATATGTAATTGGCCACCTTTTCAAAAATATGTAATTGGCTGCACTAACAATGGAAGAATGAAATTAAATATCAAAATTTTGTTAAAACAAAACTAACCTTTCTATTTGATCAGGGCTTTGAAGACTCATTTTCGTGATTGGCTCATTTTTCTGACACTGTTCAATTACCTAAAGAAAAAAATAAATATACAGGGTAAATTTTACATCATATACAAATGACATCATCATATATAAATGACATCATCATATAAATGACATCAAAAAGTCTCAAACCTTTAATGTTCGACAGATAAGATCCTCAGGTATACCTGCAGAACGAGCTGTGTAACAAGCATAACTATAATTGGCATAGCCATCTTTTAAATGATACAAAAAAATCAAATCTCCGTCGTTCTCTATTACCTCCATTGTCTAGTGAATGTTAAAATCATAGTGGCAATACAATATACAATTTATAATAGAATTTACAAAAATAAACAATTCCAATTAACTAATACAATATATATATATATATATATATATATATATATATATATATATATATATATATATATATATATATATATATATATATATATATATATATATATATATATATATATATATGTATATATATATATATATATATGTATATATATATATATGTATATATATATATATGTATATATATTTATATATATATATGTGTATATATATATATGTATATATATTTATATATATGTGTGTGTATATATATGTATATATATTTATATATATATGTGTGTATATATATGTATATATATGTATATACATATATATACACACATAAAAAACATTTCAATAAGAATGTGTGACCTGGTATTTTATAATAGGAGAGCTAGGTAGGAGTTGTTTAATGCTGTGAAAATGAGTTGAAACAAGTATTGAAGGACAATTTATTTCATCCTGCAACCAGTAGAGTAATGTGGAAGAAAGCAATGCAACTCCATCAATCTAATAAAAAAAAAGTTACTCAGTAACAATATTATTATGATTTTAAGTTTTTTTAATTATATATATATATATATATTATATATTTATATATAAAAATGGAATATATTAATGAAATATATATCAATGATACATTTTATACTATATATATACATAATATATACTTAAAACATTCACTCTAAAATACTAGAAACCTATTTGGAAACAAAACTTTTCTATTGCAGTACACACAATTTTATTCTCTTCTATTCACTCCCACATTTGAAAAAATTTAACATTTTTTGAATGCTGTTTTTTCTCTCTGTTCTCTTATGTACCATGAATTTTTTTTTTACACAATGTTGTAAAAAATCATATTTTAGAGAAGATATGAAAGAACTATTAAAAGTAAACTTTTTCAAACTTTTTTTGACTGTTCATTCAAGAAAGATTTTCAATTATTTGAACTTAAGAAATTATTGCAAAAATAATAATATTTTAAAATATTAATATGTATTAATTTCAAAAAAATATTTCCAATTATTTGAAATTAAGATTAAAAAAGTATTTAATCTTAATTTCAAATAATTGTGGATAAAAAGTTTTGATGTGCTTATCTCATGTCATTTCAAAATAAAATTTTGATTAAAGAAAATGAAATCATTTTGTATCATTTTGATTCTGTATCTTATCCTAAATTCTTAGCCAAATTTTGCTTAACATAAGCAGTAATTTAAAAATTTGGAATTATGTATTCTCACCAATAGATGTCAACAAATTGAGGTTGGAAGTTCATTATCACACCCAACTCACATTGTTGACAAAGTTCCTAAGGTTAGCGTGGTCCAACATCATTCTTACTGAATTTAACAATTAATTACACAGGTCAACAACAAAAAAAAATTTTCTGGTTCCGAGCAAACAATTTGTTTTTTGGATTGCATTTCACATTTTGATTTCAAATATGCAACTTATTTTTTACCATCACGTCAAGTTGTAAAGAATTTGGGTTTAAATCTTTAATATTTGGGGTAAAGCCCTATTGTAGAAAAAAAAGTTGTTCAAAAGTATGTCAACCTGGGTATCAAAAGAAACGTATTTTCATAGAGATTTTAAAGATGTTATTCATTTGTAATAAAAATAAGCATTTTTTGTATTATTGCTGAAAAACATTTTGTTAAAATATTTTTAAGAGTCTTTAGCATTCTTTCAAATAATTTTTTTGCCAAAAAATTTTAAGGACAAATTTTTATGTTTTCTAAAATCTCTATGAAAATACGCTTTTTTTGAGACCCAGATTGACATACTTTTGAACAACTTTTTTTTTACAATATTAGGGACTTTACCCCAAATATTAAAGATCTGAACCCAAATATCTTTACAACTTGACGTGATGGTAAAAAATGAGTTGCATGTTTGAAATCAAAATGTGAAATGCAATCCAAAAAACAAATTGTTTGCTCGGAACCAGAAAAAATTTTTTTTTTGTTGACCTGTGTTATTATAGTTAACAACTTTAAAGCCTTATGCTGATGAAGTCCAACTATATGGTTTATTTTGCAATGTGGATCATAGCTAACACTTAGTTCTTGATAAAGTTGATGATAAGAATTCTTGATAAAGTATTACTGTGATCAGAAACTAACTATTACTAGCAGTGATTTGTGGATTGTGCCTGTTTTATTGAAAAAATGTATTAATCTCAACTATAAGTTAGGAGATTCATATTATAGCTTAGTCTTCTAATCCATAAGATCTCAGTGTATTTCTGGCTTCTTAACTTAATTATAAAAATATATTTTAAACGTTATTCATGTAATATTAGTGCATAACTTATTTAAAGTGCTATGATGTTGCTGTCTTTTACTTTCACTCCATCTTTCCAACACTTATATACATAAACTTTTCTTTATACATAAATCATCTACATAGAATAGCTCCCACGGTAGACTAACACTAAGCTCTTTGGAGAATGTTGTAAAAATAAGGTTAAAAGACAGATAAATAGTAACTTGAAGAAAAACAGTTGAAAACTCAAAAAAAAATCATTTTTAAAATGTTAAAAAAAGAAAGTAATTAATTTAAAGCGTTCATGACCTGGTTTAATTACCTGATTTCTACTGATATAGTTGTATTTCTACTATTGCACGCAAAAGGGCTTAATGAGTGCAAAAAAAAAGTTTTACAATCTGTAATTATTAGTTATTTCATAAAAAAATTAAAACTGTATTAAGTGAGGAAATAAACAAGTGTATTGTTTAAAAAAAATAAAAATGAAATACCTTGAATGCTCTTTTTGTAAAGGGCTATTAATACATATAGCAAGCACTTAAAATTTATTTTATTTCTAAAAATAGCTACTAAAATCAAAGAATCCTTGAAATAAAATTTTAACTTTTAACAAACTTTTTAAATGGAAAAAAAAAATAAAGGAGTAAAAATTACTCATGCAAGTTAATAATTTTTTGAAAATAGAGTTACTCTGATTACTGGGTACTGAAGTTCTCTCCTGAGCTGATAAAAAAAGGTGCATAAGATGAATCAGAATCTTTTTCATACATTACCACCAAAAAATATTTTGCCACGCTTATTTTCATTTTGACAAATTTTTAATTTTAAAGCAATTCTATGTCACTGTGTGCCAGTACTCTGTCAAAAGCTCTACAGTGTTGGTCACAATTGAATCACATACAATCACTGTATTTTTGCACATATATCAATAATTGAAAATAAACTGCAAAAAGCATGCTAAATAATCTTTGATCTGGTTTGTTACTATGATGTCATAACTAAAAACAATTAAAGTTTATTGATAAATCAAAACACATGCGTGATTTTGATAGTTTTTATTAAGTCATAAGGGTAAATAGGATCTTACTCCAAGAAAGCCGGCTTAAGTTGAAATTAGTAAATGACCGGGGCTAGGTTTGGTAACACGTAGCCGCGACCGGGGCCAGGTTTATGACCAGGGCTGCATAAATATTGATAGATCCTATAAAAATTTTATTTTAAATTAAAATTTATGATATGAGTTATAATTAAAAACAATACATTGAATAAACAATATAGGATCTATTATTATTAATGCAGCCTTGGTCATAAACCCGGCCGGGGCTGCATTAAAATTGATAGATCCTATAAAAGTTTAATTAAAAATAACATTTTTATAGGATCTATCAATATTTATGCAGCCCTGGTCATAAACCTGGCCCCGGTCGCAGCTATGTGTTATCAAACCTAGCCCCAGCCATAGCCCCAGTCGTTTACTAGTTCAAATTCTTCTAAAATAAAGACTTCGGAGGAAGAATATCACTAGTAAAGTTGGTGTTAATAAAGTACAAAAGGAGCTGAGTTTGGGATTGAACTTGTTATTTTTTTGCAACCACATTTTGACAAATTTGTCAAAATGTGGTTGCAAAAGAATAACAAGCAGTGGAGACAATGTTTCTGGTTTGAGAGAGTAAAAAGAACAGAAAAGCTACTTGTAAACTGCTGCAGGGTATTATGGAGAAGCATAGTGTTTCTATGAGTGACAGAACACTAAGAAGAAGATTGCTTAACATGAGGTTTAAAGCATGTCACATGAAAACTAAAGATCTCAACTGGGCAAACCACTTTTTCTCTTAGACTAATGAAGATTGGAAAGAGTTGTTTTTCAGTCATGAGAGTATTATTCAATGCTCTAAGCAGCAAATGCAGTATGTAAGATGACAAGTTGAATGGGGAAGAGGGAGGGAGGAAGGAATAAAAGAAGACAGTATTGTTCAGTATGTTAAGCACCCAATGATATAGAGTGCAATGAGCATATTGGAATGGCTAAGTTGTATGCTTTAAAGGGTACAATGAGGCAGGACCAGTACAAGACTCTGTTGGAGAAGCATCTTGTTCCACAGTTGAAAGAGTGGGCTGCAAAGAAAGGATTGTAGAACATTGAAGAATTTTTGCAAATAATGGAGCACCTTGCCATAAGGGGTGTAGAGTTACCCAGTATCTGACTTCTGAGGGTATTGACGTTTTACCATGTCTGGGCAGTAGCCCTGACATAAACCCTCTTGAGAATATGTGTCTTAAATCTGACATGAGGAAGAAAAAGATTACAAACAAGCAACAGTTGATAGAAGAGATTATTAAATGCTTTTGAATGCAATTTTATGTAATTTTAAGAGTGAATAAAAATTATTTATCAAAAACTTGCTTATTTGTGACTGATTTCAATTAATTTGGCCAACACTATATTTGTCCAAATGCCATCATTAGATCTTTTTTTTTTTCAAAAGACTTTATTTTAACAATTGCCATAAGTTATTATAGAACATGTATATATTAAAAACTTTTACATAGATAAAATGTTTAAGTAACTTTTACCGATGCAGTTCCCTTTCCAAATTCATCAATTATAACTAGAGACTTCTGTGTAGCACGATTAACCGCAACAGAAATCTATATATATATATATATATATATATATATATATATATATATATATATATATATATATATATATATATATATATATATATATATATTATATATATATATATATATATATTTATATATATATATATATTTATATATATATATATATTTATATATATATATATATTTATATACATATATATATATATATTTATATATATATATTTATATATATATTTATATATATATATATATATATATATATATATATATATATATATATATATATATATTATATATCGCAAACTTATGTTTAAATAGTTCCTTACTTGATTGAGGTCAATCATAAAAGTTGATAATGGAATAGAAACACTTTCTTGTGAATGAATTCTTGTGTAAATACCATCCTTAATGCTTATCACTGCTGAATCAGCAGGAACAAAACTTCCAATATGTACCAAGTAAACAATGATACCAACCTAAGAAAAATATTGCAGACAACTTTATAAACAAAAAACAATATCCTTATAATACTACTCATATATATCATTGAAAATTACTAATATACATTTAAAGCTTTAAATAAATTAGAACCTGTTTCATATAAACACTTTTTCCAGAAGCATTAGGCCCAGTTAAAATTATCATTTTTCCTTCAGACTGACTTATCTTTGTATCATTCACAACAAATTGATTGACACACATCTCTTGAAGTGGATGTCTGCAAAAAATTTTAAAATCTATATTTTAAAAGATGGAGATGATATATATATATATATATATATATATATATATATATATATATATATATATATATAATATATATATATATATATATATATATATATATATATATATATATATATATATATATATATATATATATATATATATATATATATATATATACAGTGGCGAGCAAAATAATAGGTGCGAACCAAAAAATTATCAAATACGAGAATATCTTTGAAACAAATAAAATAAAAATTTGAATTTTTATTAGAACTTTTATTTTATTACATAAATAAACAGAAATTAATAAAAATTAAGTTATTAAATATATATAATGTATTTTAATTTAAAAAAAATAAATTCCACTCCGAGCAAAATAATAGGTGTAAAATAAAAAATGAAGATGGAAGTCAATAGGGTTGCAAATTATTAATATTTTGTTGCGTACCCTTTATTTTTTAATACTTCCGTGCATCTCGACGGCATTGAATCCACTAGTTTTCTGCAAACTTCTGCAGGAATGCTGTACCAAGCCTCCTGGAGCATCATCCACAGTTCATTTCTATTTTATGGATTTTGTCCAAAAATTTTAAGTTTTAAATGCCTCCATAAATTTTCAATAGGATTTAGATCCGGTGACTGAGGTGACCATTCTAAAACTTTTACATTATTGGTCGTAAACCACTCTTTAGCAGCTTTGGATGTATGTTTTGGGTCGCAGTCCTGTTGGAAATGCCAAATTATCGGCAAATGGCAACATGACATTATTTAGTATGTCTACGTATGTATATTGGGTCATAATATCTTTGATCCAAAAAAGTGGCCCCACACTGTACCAGGAAAAGCAACCCCACACCATTATATTTCCCCCGCCGTGTTTCACTGTTTTCGCAGTGAAGCGAAGTGAAAGTTCTTGCTTTGATGGTCTTCTTACATACTGTTTTCCATCAGAATTAAATAAATTAATCTTAGTTTCATCACTCCACAAAATATTACGCCATTTTTTGGTCATATCTGGTCCCCGCCAAGCAATATGATTTTTTGCAAAAAATTTTCTTTTCATAATGTTCTTTCTACCAAGTAATGGTACTTTTCTCGGAGTTCGAGCTGGCAACTTACTTTCTAAAAGCCTTCTTCTAACTGTCCAAACACAAATATTTTCATTAATTTCATTTAAAATTTTTGTTGCTGGCTTGAATGGGTCTTTTTTTGAAATAATTGTAATGTGATCATCTGTACGCTGACATGTTTTGCGTGGTCTTCCTCTATTCTCACGTGATTTTTCTGGTTTTAAGGCATTTGTAACTTTATTTTGAGAACATCCCATCGTAACTGAAATTCCTTGTAAGTTTTTCTTTGTTTTCTTAAATTTCTAATAAGTTTTCTTTCTATCGCTGCGCAATGTTTTCCTCGTCCCATTTTATATCTAATTCTAATTCAATACAAATATGATATGTTATTATTTTATATAAGTTGCATAAATATTGACCTTACCTTTATATCAACAACAAATAAAAATAATAAAATGTTTTTAATCCTACAGCAAACAGGTTAAAATAAACACACAGCTACTATTTTGCTCCACCAAATTTGTAGGTTAAATATATAAATAGGGTATTCCCCTCATAAATTTGTAAGAAATTGGAAATATACTGCTCTCTGTTATAATAAAATAAGCATAGTTTGTGTAGCAATCAGTTCCTAGATATCACTTTATAAAATATACTGTAAAATGTCAATTTAAGTAAAATTTATTATTCACACCTATTATTTTGCTCGCCACTGTATATATATATATATATATATATATATATATATATATATATATATATATATATATATATATATATATATATATATATATATATATATATATATATATATATATATATATATATATATATACATATACATATATATATATACATATATATATATATATACATATATATATACATATATATATATATATATATATATATATATATATATATATATATATATATATATATATATATATATATGTATATATATATATATATATATATATGTATATATATAGAGAGAGAGAGAGATATTATTACTAAAAAAGTTATTGATAACAATGATTACAATGTAACAGTATCTCTTCATTTGTGAAATAACTTAAACCAATTGTGTTGAAAATTATATTTGAAATTATTGAATTATATTGGAAAAATCTTCACAAAAAATTGTTTATATATATATACATATATATACATACATACATACATACATACATACATATATATATATATATATATATATATATATACATATATATATATACATACATATATATATACATATATACATATATATATACATATATATACACACATACATATATATATACATATATGTATATATGTATATATGTATATACATACATATATATATATATACATACATATATATACATATATATATATATATATATATATATATGTATATATATATATATATATATATATATATATATATATATATATATATATATATATATATATATATGTATATATACAGGTAGAGTTCCCTTAAAAACACATACCCCCTTAAACACTACACGTATAAACTTTCAGCTCTGGGTTCCACTAATTTCAATGAAATTATTAAACAATGATTAAACCAGTGCCTATAAACATCCTAGATAACAGCTTTATTAAAAATTTATCTCTTTTACTATTTTAAAATCCCCAAAAAGTGAATACAAATCAAATAGTATGTTTTTAAAATGGTTGAATTTATGCATAATGACCCCTTACTGTATAAAATTTTAATTTTAAGCTTGCAATTCTCTTATTTCTATAATGTTAGACTTGTTCTAATCCACCAATATAATATAAACTAATTTACAAACACCTAAAAATGTTTATTTTGCATTTTATTCGCAGTGCTATGGATGTAGTTTTCAAGGGGTCACTAGCTGTAAAATAGGAAATCTAGCTTTTAATACAATTACAATGTATATGTTGAATAAACAGAAGTAAGAAAAAAAATAAGAAAATGTATATATTTAATTCAATAATAGTATACTCTTTGAATAACATAAAATGACCATAAAAAATCATATATATATACTACTTAACACAATAACAATGTATATTTGGAATAGCATAAAATAGTTCTGAAAAAGAGACATGCAATAAACAAACATTTTATCTAAAAAACATAAATGAGTCATTAAAATTTGAAATGTTTGACTCAGAACAAAAATATTGTGTTTTTATTTACGATTTGGATGATGATGATGCAGATGCAGGAAGAATCATTGCCGGTTTCTTGTTATCAATGCGACAAG
Source organism: Hydra vulgaris (assembly GCF_038396675.1). Taxonomy (NCBI): domain Eukaryota; kingdom Metazoa; phylum Cnidaria; class Hydrozoa; order Anthoathecata; family Hydridae; genus Hydra; species Hydra vulgaris. The sequence goes on along the minus strand of NC_088926.1, from coordinate 15,845,824 downwards.
CCATTTTACTACATACAGATTTAAGAATAGAATGACATTGCGAACACTCCTTTAAAGATTTTGCAAGACATTCTTTTACACAAGAGCATTGCAGTTTGCAACAATAAAACAGTTCTTTTTCTTGGAGCTTATGTTTCTCTTTCTCCTCTGAATCACAAATTTTCTTCTGTTTTTCTCCTTCGAGAGAAGCCACTTTTGAAAGCACATCTTGAGCCTGCATAGATCCGTGCACATTAGTGACCCTTGTTGTTTTTGTTTGATTAACCTCCTTGGGTTTAACCCGGTTTACAGAAAGTAAACCAGGCACTTCTGCTAAATTAAGGCTTTTTTCATATGATTCCTCAATAAATGATTGGGACATTTCATACATTGATTTCCAATATTCGGCTGAACCATACCGTCCTTTCGTTTGTGCTACTTTTGACTGAGATCTTGGAGTTGTTGCTAAGGGTCCATCTTTTGATGTCACACTTCTTGTTTTCTTAGGAGTAGCAGATATTAGAGAAACATCATCAGTTTTATCAATAAGGAGAGCTGCTTGTTCAAACTTATCCTGTTGCATATCATCAACATTAAGACCATTCTTACTTATACCAACTCTCTTAGCAGCTGATACGATATTGGCAGCAGATGCCCAATTGTTCCACATTGTTTCTAGGATATTCATGAATCTTTCTCGGTTTATTGTCTGGAAAGAGGAATAGAGTTCATCTCGCGTGTTATTATAATAGCGATGGAGCTGTTGATTAGGTGCTTGGTCAAGCAGCTGTATGACTCCAGTAGTATCAGGCGGAGACACAAATAAATTAATTTGTTTTTCACGCAAAAAATTAAGAACTTTAAAGTCAAATCGTGATGAATGACCATCTGATAGAAGCACAACTGGGCGCTCTATACCTTGCTCGGTGAGATGTTTGTCGAGCCTGTTATATGCAGCCAATAATGAACACTTGTCTTGCGAACCACTTTCTGTCGTTGAGATTATCAAGTTTTTGATGTTACTGACAGCATTTTGTGGTGCCATCTGGCTCGTTATGTCATTGCCAGCAAATATTACTTGACACAGTGAAACCTCTCCTAAAAATATAAATATCATATTTCACTTTTAAAAAATATAAAACTATAAAAGCAACAATTTTAGTTGTTAAAATTGACTCACCTGATATTGAAACAAATGGGTTTATAGTTATGCTCTCTCTGTTTTCGCGAATCATTTTTTTACATGTCTCTCCTTTGCCAGCATAAACTAACCCAGCGGTTGTACCATCTACACCGTAGTTGATAAACTGTGGTGTTTCATCATGATTGAAAACTCTTTCTGTTGCAATATCACCGACCCATACACCTTTTTTTATTTTTTTATAGTTCTTCATTATTCTACAAGCAATCAGTTCGTCAGCCAAGGCATCTAGGTTAAAAAAAGTTATAAAATTAATAATAAAATCAAGTTACAAAAGTTATCAACGTACAAAACATATAAACTTATTCAAGTATAAAAACCAAGTTATAGAATGAAAACACTTAAGAATGAAATTAACAATAAATCTTTTTATATTCAGGATAAACTAAAAAAAATGTGATACCAAAATTTTTACCTAGATGAGCTGTAGCCATCTCCCTAGTACAATTTAGGGCTCTGTTCATTTTAACTCGGCCTTGCCTCTTAATGACAATATCATCATGTTCAGCATGCCATCTTCTCCAAAATGATTTCCCAAGTCTAAATAATTGGAAAAAAATGCTCAGTATTTTACATCTATTTAATATCTACTGTACCCTTCTACCTGTTGGGATGTAGAGAAAATCAATGTAAAGGATTAACTTCCTTACTTTCTATTTTGTAGTGCCATTTTTCCACTTGGTGATAGTTTTAAAAACTTTCTTCCACCTTTTCCATTTTTGTTCAAATGATCTCTGATTTTCAGCACATCCAAAATAATTTCAGAAACTTCTTTCTTAGAGAGTCCCTGGTGGGCTCTGTTTTTGTTTCTGATAAAACAAACTATTTACTTCTCATCATCTGGATGTAACACTCTCAAATGTTCCCTTTTTACATCCTTGACTTTTCCATTTAACCTTCTGATTATTGTACCACGATCTTCAATTAAAGGAAACTTACCTATTTTTAATGCTGCCTGTTCTCGTTTTTTATTTTCTCAGCACCAATCTACTGTCTACTTGGATATTTGATTTTCTTTAGCTTTTATGTCCTTTCTGTAAACTGTTGCTTCAGCTCGAGTTTATTACTATGTTTTTACTCTACTTCTTTTTCTACAAGCAGAAATTTTAAAATTAAACTGCGGTTTTCCCATACTATTATTTAATTTAAATACTAAAAATAAAGAAGATGCATACTTAAATAATGATTATGAGTACAAAATAAACAGAAAGGTACCAGTTATAACCATTTTAACATTTTATGGTTAAAGAAGATCAGTATAAACATTCTCTCCATTCCCGGCTATTCTAAGTGAGCCCGTGAAGGAATATTTTACCTAACGCAATTTAGTATTTAAGGGGGAAATCATGTAGTTTTTAAGGGACTTTACTAGCTAAAATGCTACTTTTTGTTGCACTAAGTTAGCCAGCCTCTTTGTATATCATACTACACTGATTTATGACATAACAAAAAAAAATTATAACTTTTAGAAATTTTTCATCAATATAAATACAATTATGTTCCTTATAGTTTTTAAGGGGAATCTTTGAAAAAATCAGAAAATTCACAGTGCTAATTCTCACCAAATATGGAAAACCAAGAATAATGACTTCCAGGAAAGAAAAACCCATTATTAGGTATTTTCAAATAAAAATAAAAAATTTCAAATAGTTGACCTGTAACGGATGTACCCCATTTTGAAAATTTGCGTTGTTTTTAAGGGAACTCTACCTGTATATATATATATATATATATATATATATATATATATATATATATATATATATATATATATATATATATATATATATATATATATATATATATATATATATATATATATATATACTTTTTTAAAAATTTACATATATATATATATACATATATATATATATATATATATATATATATATATATATATATATATATATATATATATATATATATATATATATATATATATATATATATATATATATATGTATATATATATATATTATATATATATATATGTATATATATATATATGTATATATATATATATATATATATATATATATATATATATATATATATATATATATATATATATATATATATATATATATATATATATATATATATATATATATATATATATATATATATATATGTATATATATATATATATGTAAATTTTTAAAAAACCTTAAAAACACAACTTAATAGGCTAGAAATATTGTTTTTTTTTTTTAAATCAGAATGTTTTTATTTTTTTTTTATTTTTTTGTTTTGCTATTTAACTTTATTTGTTTTTTTAATTGTTTTTTCATTTTTGTTTTATCAACTAATTTATTTAGGAATTAGTGCAGCGGAGTGTACATTAACTGACTAAATAGGTAGGTATTGAGGTTTACCTTCTTCCAACTAATTGCCATATAGAGACCACATACCAAGGCCTGCAAAGACACGCTCAGCTCTCTTAAGAGTATCATAACTGGCATTGACAGACCAAGAGTAAGTGAGTTTTAAGAAGGACAAAGTAAACTATTATAAAAGTCAGAAGAAATCGGGTTAGAAAGATATTATTTATTTATAATTTTTATTTATTTATAGCACTAGAATGCATATTCTAATGCTATAAAATATACAATTATAAATAATTTATTATACAATTATTTGGTTTTTTTGATTAAAATTTTTTAGACTAATTGTATTAGTCAACTGATTAAATAGGCAGAAGTGTACATACATCAAGTGACCTATGCAGGTTAAACATGCAAGAAGCGTAACTACATTTATTGAGGGTTTTGATTTGGGCAAGCAATCTATCAATTAAAAAAAAAAGTTTTTTGGCCTTCAATGTTAACTTTTTTAACAAAAAAACCTAATTTTCACATTTTATGATAGAAATTAATGACAACCAAGCAATGGTATACACACACATACACAAAAACGCATGAACACACACACACAAAAAATATACAAAACATATATATATATAATATAGTAAAAATTAGGCTCCCCTACCTCCCTCCTTTTATGTCAGTCACATTTTCCACATCATTAACAATTTCTGGGCATACAAAGTTAAATTCTTTAGCTGCAGAAGTCAACGCAAGTATACTAAAAGAAATTTTAATCATTTTTCTAATGAAGTCAATATTGATCTTAAATAAAAATGATATAACAAAAAGAAACATAACTTTTTTACAGAGGCATTTTTGTGCAACTAATAACAGATATATTTTGTGCAACTAATAACAAAATAATTAGCATTATTAAGCTAAACAACCAATAAGATTATTTGGAAAAAATCTGTAAAGAATGCTTAGGGCTTTTACAGCATTAGTTAAAAGGTAATACATACTCTTTTCTTCTTTCTTTTTTTTTACATTCAGTTACATGTATCTTATGTAAATTATCTATAACTGAAAGAAGGTTTCATTTATTCAAAGTCAAAGAAATCTCTTTTAGGAAAATTTCTCTGTTAATTAAACTTTTTTATTCAACAATTGAGACTTGTAAAACTGCTGTTCTAAAATACTTAAAGTTTCAACACTTTATTGATAGCTTTTAAATATTTTTAAGTTAAAAAAACTTGAGAATTATTTTAGTTTAAGTCTTGGTATAATTTTCAAATAACTTTTTGATTTCCTTATATACATATATATTAGTTTCTTTATATACATATATAAAGAAACTAATATATATGTATATGTCTTTTCAGACATATACATATATATTAGTTTTATATCTTTTCAGTATAGTCAGAGATTTCTATTTGATGCTTGATATTTTGACAACAATTTCTTTATCTTTGGTACATTTACCTACTTTTTCATTACTTTCAACTTGTATAATGTAAAACTTTTTTTCTTAAGTACAGGGTGCGGAAAAAGTTCCTGTACAAAAATATAAACAGCAAAACAGCAAAAGTTCCTGTACAAGATGAGAAACAAATTACACTTTAATTTAAAACAAAATAATACTAAAAGAATACAAAGGAATACAAAAGAATACTAAAAACACACTATATATATTGAAAGAAAACACCATACAGGTAATTTAAATTATACTTTTGTAAGGAAACTTTTTCTGCACTCTGTATTTAGTTATAAAACTTTTTCATTTGTAATATCAAATAACAAAGCATGCACCATTAGAACCTAGGCAATGTTTTGTTTTTTTAAATAAATTATTAAGAAAGTTATTATTAGAAATTATTATAAATAAGAAAAATAAATAGAGTTTATTTGCATTTATTGTTTTTTGTTTTAAAGTTTAACATGTCAATACATTTTAAAAATGATACCAGGCAAAATGACCACCTTGGGCTTTTTTAAACATTTTTTTACTTTTGACAAAATTTGCAAACATTTTGCTTTACAAAACCCTAAATGAGTTTAAATCACAATAATAATCAAAACTTAGTCTTGGACCATATCATTTTAAGGTCGATATCGTCTACAATAGTCCATAAAAAGTTTTCCAGGATATTTCGATGGCAATCGCCATTCACTGTAACTGTTAATCTGGCATCATTTTCAACAAAATATGGACTAATTATATCTTTGGCTAATAAAGCACACTAGAAAATCACTCATTTTGGATAAAGTGTACCTTTTTTTTTGTGGGTTGTAAGCATCATAACTGAAAATGATGTTTGAAGAAAAATTGGGATCAACTTCCAGTTGCTCAAGAATCCAATCAATGAATATTTGACACTTGTGATGGTTTGTTTCAAGAAGTTCTTAATTTAACTGAATCTTTTATAGTTGTATACCAAGGTCTTGTTATTCCTCTCATTAAAATTACAGATAAGTTGCAGTAACTGATAACTAAATGACTTTTCAAAATGTTGAGCTTTGTTCAACACTTTCCTACACTCTGGCAACATTTGCTGATGACCAAACTGGATGTAGACAAAATAGTCTCTTTAAATAGAGTACTGAACCACTAGATTCAAACTTTTAAACAACAGTCAAACATGTGTTTCTATTCAAGGCAGAGTGTCTACCTTTTAATTTTCACCATTCACGAATTACATGTCACAGACAGCTCTTTTTTGTAATACAGTTTTATAAGCTGTATCTGTTTTTCAGTTTTGAGACAACATTATCAAATGGCATCTAAATAATTTTTATCCGAAAAAAGATGAAATTGGGCAATTAAAAAACATGCCATGCAAAAAACATTGCCTAGGTTATAATGGTGCACCCTGTATTTCATTATAATTGCTGATATGTATTAACTGTGTCTCCTGCTCTCTGTGGTATTTATTCCCCAATTTTTTAACTTTTCTTGAAATTGATTTTTCTTTTATGGCTAGCAAAAACAGTTTGGTCCATAACAAAATTAATTCACATCCAATAACCTTGCATCTTCCAAAAACAGATTTCTCTAAAGAGGTCAGTGAACCCCCTTAAAACAACTAATGCATTTGAGATTCATTAGCTTGTCTAGTGGTTCTTTTATTTTATTGATTTCTGACAACAAACTGAAAAACACTAAATTGAAAAATACATTAAAAGTAAAAACAAATTAACTTTTTATAAAAGCGGTTTATTAGGGACATTTTTAAAACTAATCATCTAATTTTATATAATTTCAAAGTCAATAAAAAAAGTTTTATCTTTTAATGTTAAAAAAATTTGAAACTTGAATATGTTATCACTCTAATATGTATAAAATTTTGAATTATACCAATCTAGTTCAGCAGAGACTTCAACAACATTAATAAGTGTGCCAGTGTGTTCAAGGATAACATCTTGCAGACGATGCATGATTGTTGTCTCATGGTCTGAAAATTTATTGTTAAATAATTTCAAATAATTTTCAACCTTGATTACTTTACTGTATAACTATTTTTTTAATGAAAACATGCTTGAAACTTATAGTTTAATATTTAAAATAAAACATTTTATTAAAATTGCATTGAAAAAAAACCAAAAAATTAATTACTTTATATCAAGGTAACAGCCCAACTCGGGGGTTTACAGATGTTTTACCTTTAAAAAACATTCTAAACCAAATGTGCAGCAATGACAGAATTAAGAAAATCATGAAAATACTATTATACTCTGAATAATATTTGATTAGCCAATATAGATGCTTAAACCTAAAAATATGCGCAAAGCATTGTCAATGTGCACGCGGTTAAATTTTCAAATATGTATTTCCTGCTAAACCTTTATTGTTTAATTATATCTTAACAAGCTTTTGAAATTTAAAAAGGCTGATGATGACTTTTTAAATATAAATAGTTTTTTATTGGTTTTATTATTTTTGTATAATTTTATGGTAGATGTTCGATTAATTTTTATATCAGTCTAATTATTTAGTACCGTGTTCTAGTCTGGTGGTAATATTTAAAGGATTACAGGTTAAGATTTTATTAATTTTATTATACTTTCAAAAACTGTTTTTTTATTTTTTAGTGCCACAGCTAATTACAAGTCATAGTTGTTAATTAATTCAAAATTTATTTTTACTTTTGGCTTAATAGTTTGTATTTATCTTAATGTTTTGATAAAATTTATAAAACTTTACTGAACATTTATATTTAAGAACTAATTTTTATAGTAAATAAAAGCAAAGGGTTTAACACTAAACAAAATTTAAAAAATTTGTTTCAAATGCAATTCACTTTTTATAAAAAAAAAAAAATTTTTTCAGTGAGACAAAATTATGAGACATTTGTGGAAAAAATTTATATAAATTGTCTTTAATAAAAAAAAGACAATTTATATAATATTATAAATTGATAGTGAGTACTTTTACTAACTTTTTAATTCTAAAAGATAAAGAATCTTAGAATAGATAAAGAAGCAAATAGATAAAGAACCACCTTCAAACATTATATGTGAAAGCTGTCCCCAAGCATTTTCAATAATATCCAGGTCTGGGGATCTAGCTGGATTTCACTGTTGTTGAAATAATCCATTACTATCTTAGTTTTATGAATGCTAGCATTATCTTGGTGAAAAACAAAATTCTCACCACTAATGACAGATGCTTCACATTGTAAAAATTTTCAAATAAAATAAATTCTTTAGCCTTTATTTTTCTGTCAACAAAATGAACTTCTGATTTACTGTGATACTCTACTGCATACTAAATCATTATACCACCACCACCTATTTAATGTTGTTGCTGTGCTAATGTTTCTATACACAAATTGTGAAAATAATGATCTATCCAGCCTAACTATTCTAATTATCCAGCCCATCTAGGCAAACTCATTTTTCGTCAGAAATTACTTGTTGCTACTTTTCTTTCCATGTTTCCATGGTTCTTTGCTAAAGTTATTTGATTGTTTTTGTGTTTTATTGTCAATGGTGATTTTTGCTGAAGGTTTTTGTGGGAAAGTGAAAAGCATTATGAATAACTGACTAAATTGTACATAAATTAGCGATCACACCTGCTTCTGACATGCAATTAATGAAGAACTTGAGGCTTGTCTTAATAACTTTCGCCTATCACGGCCACTTAATGTTGATGAACACCTGGGACATTTTTTTATTCCATACATATGAGAACAATTAATGTAGTTAATAATCACAGTTCCAACGTGTCCTATGTCTCATGTAACTAATGGAATAAACCATTTTCTCTAAATTAGAGAGCACTTTTTTCTTATCTGAATTTAACGGTGCAGCACAGTGTTCTACCAACTATCATTATTTTACTTTGCCTACAGATAAAATATGGTAAATTTTAAACTTAGCAAATTTTAATGATTTGAAATTTACTGTTGGTCGTTAGCCAATAGTTTAAAAAAAAATCTTTTTTGCAGTTAAGCATAACTTTATCTTTTACTTTTTTGTACTTTTAATTATTATGTTTTCGCTAATTTGTATTTTATTGTCTTTCAGATTTTCACTGTTTTTAACACTGCTCTACTTTTTAATACTGACTGCTCTAAACGCTGCTTTAGAAAATAATCAAATGCACTCTTAAAATGATTGTGTTATTCTAGTTTTATGGAATTTGCAAAATCTTGTCCATTAATAAAACAACTTAAATGTTGTACTTGCAATAAGTGTTTAGGTTTTTGTACATTATTATATAAACCTTTCTAAAGTATTTACAATCATTTTGAGACCACTATCAATATTGACCTGTATTACAGGTCCTATCAGCTTTTTAAACAGAGTTTAATTGCATATTGCTTAATATAATGCCCCTTTATGATTTAAACCTTGTGGTAGGGTTCTTAGACATCTTTATTAATCTGTATATATATCTGCCTAATCAGTTTTAATTTTAAAATTGAATATTATTTTTATTATTAAATTAAATATAGAAAATTAAATATAATTTAAGATTTATTCTTAAAGTTTATTATACTTTATGATAGTTTGACCTAATCATATAATCTGTATATGAAATTTATTTATAGGTTAACTTTTTTATGGTTTTTTCAGAAAACTCAAAAAAAAAAATTTTATCTAACATGTTTATGCAGTCAATTAGGTAAAAAAATTTTATATAACATGTTTATGCAATCAATTAGGTAAATCTGTGCATCTATCACATTAAAGAGACAATTTTCTTTTCTAAAGTAGGAAGATGTAAATAAATAAACAAGAGGAGGTTTCTAATAAGCATTAAGTGCGCGGAAAAGAGCAAAAAATAATGTCTACCTTCTCACGTTTATTATAAGAAGTTTTTAAGTATAAAACTTTAGTTGTTAAGTTGCTTCAACTGAAAAATTTTCCAAAAATATGTAAAGTTCAACTTTAAAATTTTCCTTTAAGTAAAGCCTATAATAAAATAGTTTTTTACTCCAGCAAATAATAAAATAATTTTTTACCCCAGCAAATAAGGCTTTTTACTATTTCTTAGATTATCTTAATATGTTTTGTAACCTAAGTCTTTAAATTATTTTTAAATGAATAACTTTTTCACCATTTACAAAAAACATTGAAGTAAAGAAACCATATAAAGAATAAGTATAAAATTGGTCAGTGTGCAGCAGACTTACCAGCTAGTTAAAATATGAATTAAATTCAAAATAACTTTCAATTATGTTAATTATAAATCAAATGATGTAATGTACCTCTTATTTCACATTGAATATCTCCAACTTTTAAATCTAGTTCTATATAAATAACACAAGTTGAAATTAAATAGAAATAAATGAGTAAGTCATCCAGTAGAAAATGATATCAAAAACAAATAAATAAAAGACTATTGAAAATACTCTATGCAACATAATAATCAACAAATATACTCGTTGCAACATATCTTTCACAATTAAAACATTAACTCCTTGCAACATATCTTTAACAATCAATAAATATGCAACATAACTTTTACAATCAACAAATATACTCTTTGCAGCATAGCTTTAACAATCAACAAATATATTCTTTGCAACTTTTATAATTAACAAATATACTTCTATATAAATATACAAAAATACTGTAGGAGAAAATATTTTCAAGTCATAATACCACCAAAAATTATAATTATGAAAACAAAAAAGGTTTTTAAAAATTGGGCTATTTTTTTAGTGGTACTTTAAAGTAGCCAAAATTGAAAACACTTTAATGGAGCCAAAATTTGGAAAAATTCTTATCTTTATAGCAACTTTTAATTTTAAATGTAATAACTGAAGTCCAATCTTTATTAGTTACGAATTATGAATGCGCAAAAAACTATTTAAACTTACTAGCCCTAGATCTAGTAATCTTATTAATTAAAAATCACTCAGTAATCATTGAGTGATTGTTATAGACTTTCCAATTTACTACTGCAACAACAATGAATGAAGTACAGATTCTGTTTACATGACTGAAAGTATAAAGAGATTCAAATGTGTTTAGAGATTAAAGTAGTAAATCTGACCAGGCCTGTATTTGCAGTAAATCTGACCATCCTATATTTGGATAATAGAACAAAAACATAATAGTAGCAGATCATCACAAAATCTTCAGTAACTTTAAAAATTATCCTATTTTCAACATATTCCCTTAATATACTCCAGTAAATAAAACTTTGTAGAAAAATAGATACATGTATCTTGCAGCTTATTTTCAACATATTCCATTAATATACTCAAGTAAATAAACTTTGTGGAAAAATAGATACATGTATCTTGCAGCTTATTTTCAACATATTTCATTAATATATTCTAGTAAATAAACTTTGTAGAAAGATAGATACATGTATCTTGCAGCTTCTTGATATCTTTCTACTTGTTCTTATAAAAACTACAGAAATCTTTCTGTTTGTTCTCATAAAGAAAAGGTAATGAGTAATTACTTTTCTGAAAAGGGGCGTTAGGCCAAATAAGTTGAGAAAACACTAAGTTGGATCCATACATTAAAATAAAATACTAAATTAATAAAATCACTAAATGAGAATAATAGATTAAATACTAATACTTTGGTTACATAAAAAATATAAATTATAAGTAACTAAATAAACTTTCATTAATTTCAGCCAATAAGTTTTATATTTTCATTTTAGTCTCCCTAATTTTGTACTTTTCTGCGGTATTACAACTTGCAAAACATTTTCCGTTAAATATACTAATTTATAAGAATACTAATTTTGACATTTTTCAGGCTAACTAAATGCTAAAAGTAAATAACTAAAACAAATAACAACCTTCAGTGCCCGAAGATTTGTAATAAACTGATTCATCTGTAGCAAACTATAAAATCATAAAAATATGAGCAAAAAAAGAGTTTTTTTATTAGTTTTAATTTTTTAACCATAAATTTTTGTCTCAAAATAACTATTAATGTTAACTTTCTAGATTTTTCTCCTGAAAATCATTTAAATTTATTCAAACATTGAGTTTTTCATGTTTAAACCTTTGCAGTAGGGATTGCAATTAAAAAGGAAGTTAGGGTATTAAAAACTTATTTTTTTGTTAAATTAAAAAAATTAAATCGATAATAACCGGTAAATTCTGTAAAAAAAACGTTATGACAAATCTGAGAAACTTTTAATAAGAAACCACAATCATAAAAAAATCCAAAGTCACAAAAAATTCACAAATGTTTTTTTATAACTGAAAGTAAAAAATAATTTTTATCATTTTTTTGTATTTATTTGTTTATGCTTTTTAGGCATGAATAAAGATTCATCATAAAATTATTTTATAGGGGTACAAAAAGGAAGTGCAGGTCAATGCAAGAAACGTTCAAAAACAATTCAGGCTTCTGGCGACAGTACAAGTGGTATGCATGCACACCTTTGAACACAGCACAATATCCTCTTAAAAAGAGATAACCCAGATGAACCAAATAAAATTACGCCTACACCAATGAACATAAACACATCTACAAATTTGAGTAGTTTATCAAAAATATAAAAATACTTCAGAAAACAGCTGATAATTTGTTTGGTGCAGTTACCACGCCATTAATAGCCAAAGATAGTGTACCATTTATTAAATTTTGTACATTTTATGATTTGAGAATACTGTTAAGTGCTAAGGGTTATGCTAATATTCAAAAACCTCCAAATACAATTTGAAAAATTGTGAGTGAATATAAAATACACTAAAACATCTTAGTCAAACTTAAAACACAAGCTAATCAAGTTGAAAGGTTTAGCATCACATTGATGAGTAGACTTCTGTAAAAAACCATTGTTATATGAATGTCTTGGTTTTGCTAGAGGTCGTGGATCAATGCAAATGGATAAATGTATTGCTTTTTAGAAAAAAAACTTAAAACATTTGGCATTTTGTTAGACACTGAGGTTTCATTTATGACATATGGACCATTGGTAATGAAGAAAGTGGGAAAGTTAATTAGTGCTAATTATTAATTATGTTTAGTGCATATCATTCAATTGGCATTTATCAAAGTTTTTTATGATAAAGATAATTTTTGTTTTTTAGGAGAAGAAAAATCAACTTATTTAGAACAAGAATATTTTTCAAAAAACAAGAAAGAAGAAAATGTTGGCAGTTTAGAGCTATTATCTAAAACGAACATTGATCCAATTATTAGGCATGCAAGTATTGGTCTGCTGATAGAAAAGATTTTTAAAATTATTAAAATATTTTACGTATCATCAAAATAAAATAAAATACTGCAGAAAAATATCAATGAGGAATTGAGTAAAGAAGTTTCATTATTTTTGGACGCCTGTTGGAGTAGCCTACTAAGAATGTTGAAGCGTTTTTATAAAGTTAGTAATCCTGTACAAAAAAGTCTTAATGATATAGAGTCTATAATCACATTTTAGGAAAAGGATATTAGCTTATTATCAAACTTAATATTAGCCTTGCAGCCTTTAAAAGTTGCTGAAGAAGCATTGCATTGTGAAGATGTTAATCTTTACACAGCTGATATAACATTGAAATTTATGTTAAACAAACTAATAACATTATATTGCTTCTTGCAAACAACGAAATTAATTCATTAAGCAACGAAATTGTAATTAAGTGACAGAAGTATAGATGATTTATGCTTTTTGCAAGCATATTTTTAAAAAAATAATGCGATTTATTTTCGTTTTAAAATGAACTAATTTTATTTTTATTAATAATAAAAAAACACAACTTTTATTATATTTGTATTTATTATTAATATATTTTTAGTACTAGTGTAATATTAAGTATATATGTGTAATATTAAGTGTAAACTAAAAATATTAAAACATGTTTTCAGTTTAAAAATTTTTTGAACTCTATATTAATATTGCTAATTTCAAAAAAGTTTTAAAAATGTGCAAAATTACTGATAATTTATCAGTTACCCGGCAATCGATTTTTTTTGCCTAACTACCGGTAATTAAAAAGGTCAGTAATTTTTCAATCCCTATTTTACAGTTATTTATCCAGTTATATAAAATATGATAGAACTTATTGAAATTAAGTTAATATAAATTTTAAATACATACTATCCACTATTTTGAACAATGCAAAAAATGTCATAAAGATAAGCAAACCTTAAATTCTAAGTTCTTATCAATATCATAATTGCGACTGAGTTTCATTTCATCTGTTAGAGGGATATTTAGCAAGTATCCTAGCTAAAATAAAAATAAAAAATTTAAAACTTTACTCATAACTAAATATTTACTTTAATAAAATAAATACTTTAATGTACTTAAAATTAGGTAACAAGTGGAAAAAGTTATTCAAGTCTATGACAGTTAAATACTTTAATGTACTTAAAAATTAAGCAAAGAAGAAAAGCCTAATTGATTATTTTCATTTAATTTTAAAAAGTTTAATCATTTTTAAGCAACTTTTTGTGTTAAAAATATAAAATAACTTAATAAACAATTATAAGATCATTTTTAAAATAAGCTATAAATCTTGTTGTAACTATTTATAATGTAACTATTTATAGCTCAATTAAAAATCTACAAGAGATCAAACTAAATACTTAGCACTTTTAATATTAAAAGATAATATTAAAAATAAAATAAAAAAAACTTTAATCAAGCAGTTTTACTCCCAAAAATAAGTTACAAAACTAAACAAAAACATATAAAAACAATACCTATCTACAATAACAAATTGAGAAAAACTCTTCACACTTTTTGCAAACAATAAATGCATAAAAACATTTTCAAGAGTAGAAATAACAAACAAACAAAAACAGGGGTAGTTTATTTTTTTGCCACTGATGAGGATAACCATTTGGCTATAAGAAGCATTTTATTTTAACAACTTTATTTATGTTTTCTAATTTATTTATAGTTTTGACATTTTATTATTAATAATGTAGGAGGTCAAATTATGATTAGAAACTTATTATACTAGTTAATAATTAGGGCAACCAAAATTAAGCTCTACAAAAATGTTTTAAGTTCTTGTATTATGTCCTAAAAAATCAATTTTAGAAGAAAGAATACACAAAATTTAGCTTATAAAACATCATTTTTTCTTGTATTAAATTCTAGTAAAAAACCATTGCTTGTGTATTGTACATAGCCACTGTATTATGTTAGGTAAGGTTAGAACATGTTGGGTAAGCAGGTTAGAACAGTACATAGTAAATAGGTTAGGACAGTACATAGGTTAGGACAGCATAAACTACATACACCATCTCATAGATTATGCGGAGGAAAATTGCAGAAGAAAAAGATTTTGGCTAAGTAAGTAAAAAAAAACTTTTTTAGACAAAGTTCACTAAGTGAGCATATTGACAGAAAAACAGGGACAGATTAAGATTGGTATTGAACATTACCTGACAAGTTCTTTATAGGACCAGGCATTATTTTTCACAGTTTGTATTTTTTATTTTAAAGAACTTTTTGCCAACAAGGCTGCAAGCAACCACTAGTTGAGTTAGGAATTAAAGAAAAGTAATAAAGAGATTTAAAGTGTAAGAAAGCGGTTCATTTAAAAATGAATTTAAAAAATTAAAAAATGACTTTAAAGACTTGAAAAAAAAACTTTAAAAACTGTAAATTACATGAATCTGGAAAGCAAAGAAACTGGTAAGTTTCTTTGCTTTCCAGTATTTTAGGAAATTTCCAATATTTTAGGAAAAAAACTAGAAAAAAGTTTTTTGAACATAAAGAAAAAATTACAATTAAAATATATACAACTTAGTTAAATGACAAGTCACACGAGATGCTTACTAGAGCAGTAACTATGGTTGTATTTGTAGAAAAGATATAGAGATGCAACTTTTAAATGTAAGAACAGAAGCCTAAAGTTAGCAGCTAGAGCAACAATCTAATTTTGAATTTTGTTTAAAAAAGAGAGGCCTTATTAGAATAACCAGCCCAAATATGACAGTACTCCATACAAGAACTAATAAGTAACAAATAATAAACAACTAATAAATAATAAATAAGGACATTGTAAAAAAAAAAAAATTATAATAAATATAAAAATATTTAATTATTGTATAACTATATATTATGTAAATATAAATATTATTCAAAACTAAAATATAATTTCTAAATAATAAAACAAAAAATTACAAATATTATAATATAAATTTTATTGAAAATTTATTTTCAACAAAATTTATATTATAGTATTTGTAATTATTATATATCTAATTTAAAATGATTTATGCCCAGCAAGGATACTTCACTTGTGTACTTTCAAAAATTATTATGGTAAATTGTAATAAATTTGTGAATTTTATTTACATTTTTAAAATATAGCAATCAGCTTTAATTTCATTTACAGATACACGATTCACATTTAAAGATACACAATTTACATTTAAAGAAACACGATTGACATTTACAGATAATCTTAGTTGGGTATGTATCCACGTAAAATTATCTTTATATAAACAATAATCCTAATATTATTTTTAATCTTTTAATTTTTAACTATTTGATTCATTGACTAAAAAAAATATTTAGTTTCCAATATTTCAATAGTGCTTTTTAACTACTTTTTTTAATTTAATTACCAAAATAAACAGTTAATTTTTGATGGAAGATAATAATTGTTCTTGTAATGAATTTTTAGTAAATATCAAAAATGTTAAGCACTAAAATAGCAATGAGCTGAAAATAAAAAATGGTAATCTAAAAATGGTAGCCTAATAAAAAATGGTAGGGTAGGAGATAGAACCTTACTGCTATCATTAATAACAAAAAAAACAGAAAAAACAAAAACAAATTATAGTTATTAAAACTATAATTTTTTAATAACTATAATTTTATAAAGTTATTGTCATAATTTATTAAAAAAAAAAATTAAACCTGTGGCAAGTAAGTGACACTGCATTTTGTGATACTTTCAGTCAATCTATTAAGCTCTTTATGGGCAACTTGTGTCATTAGGTAAGGAATGCCATCGAAAGTTCTTTTTTCTATAACATAAAAACTGAAACTATTCATTGTTTTTACAAAATTAATGTTTTTGTATCTATAAACACTATTTTATATTATATTCTGTAACTCGTCATCATTGAATTACATTTATACATAAAATTTATTATATTCTGTCACTTGCAAATGAATTACACTTTTACATTAGATTATAATCTTAAATATCTTACTTAAGATATAAACAGGAATGACGCATTTGCATGGTTTATTGCTTAGGATACAAAGTATTATTAAATTAATTATCTGTGTTTGAGTCAAACCCTAATAATTCTAATCAAAACTAAACTAGTATTAACTATCAAACATAAAACAATCATTACCCTCTAATTTTTTTTTTTTTTTTTTTTTTTTCAACATCTTTGCAAATTGTTTTTATCTACCTTTTAGATATATTCATGGTCTTTATTATTCAGTAATTTATTATCAGTAGAAGCTTTTGCAAAGTTCATCAGATTTAGTCACTCTTTTTGAGACTAATTTCAGCAGATTCATCTTTAGATCTCAGTGATGATAGCTATTCTCCATTGATTCACAACAACTCTTTGCTTTTTACTGGTGTTTGAGTACGGGTTGTCTGCTTATGTAAAAAATGCCTGTTGTAAGTTAATTCCAACTTACTTAATGTATATAAATAATAATGTACATAACATTCATTTTTTTTATTATTCTGATTCACTCCCAACAAGGTTGCAAGCAATCATTATTAAGTTGGGAGTTACTAGAAAAAAAGAATAGAGTTATAGAGCAAGGAAATGGTTGACAAAAGACTTAAAATGTTGAAGGTTGTATGAGTCAGGAAAACATGAAGATGGAAGAGAGTTCCAAAGGGTTGAAGTATGGGGGAAAAAGCTAGAAAAAAAAAAGTTTTTTGGGCATGCAGGGACAGATACAATAAAAGAATGAGAATTTGATGAGTGACGAGTCAAGTGAGAATAGGCTTTGAGCAGCGGCCATAATAGTATTTGTAGAAAAGAGAAAGAGATGCAACTTTACGACGATGGGAAAAAGGCTCAAATTTAGTAGATAGACCGGGCCCAACAACACTTACAATGCATTTTTGAAACATGTATAGAGAAAAAGCATCATTAGAAGAGCCAGGTCAAATATGATAACAGTATTCAATACAGGGACAAATAAGAGATTTGTAGAGGTAAAGAATGGAATCAGAAGAGAGAAAATGGCAAGCACGATAAAGAGAAGCAACCTTAGCAGATGCAAATTTAGCAATCCATTGTATATGAATTATTACTGAATCGATTGTATATGAATTACATTTACTACCGACCTTTCATGGTTTCCATGAAAGGTCAGTAGTAAATGATAATCCAAGAAGACGTAAAGAAGAGGACTCAGTGAGAGGGTTGCCATTCATCAATATAGGAATGTTGACAGTACTGCGATAGTTGTTTGCAGTAAATAACTGAGTTTAGTTGGAGTTAAAATTTACAAGCCACTGTGATCCCCAATCAGTTACAGAAGTAAGATCACATTCAAGATCGGCTACCTGTTCTAAGAGATTGAAAAGAGAAGACTTCTTGTCAAGACAGGAGTATAAAATTGAGTCATCAGCAAAAAGAGCTATTTTAGATGTAAGGTTGTTGGTAAGATCATTAATGCAGATAAGAAACAAAACAGGACCAAAGATAGAACCTTGAGGTACCCCAGACGTTACTGGAAACAAAGAGTGTTGGCCTTCAAGGATGACTTTAATAAAGGCGATTAGAAAGAAATAATTTGATAATCTCGAAAACTTTCCCAGATACGCCATATGAAACAAGCTTATGGAGAAGACCAATATGCCAAACTTTGTTGAAAGCCTTAGATATGTCAAGAGCAATAGCCCTAGCCTCTCCGCCTCCATCTAATGCACAATAAAATCTTTCAGTCACAGCAGTAAGCAAGTCAGCCATTGAGCGAGAGGATCAAAAACCGTATTGATTATTTGACAGCAAGCTATTTGACTCAAGATAGGATGAGAGAAATTTGTTGATCAAAGACTCAAAGACCTTGCTAATAACAGAAAGAGACTGATTGGACAATAATTGGAGAGGTCAGAATGTTCACCAGAGTTTTTAAAAATTGGAACAACAAATGCCATTTTCCAGCAGGCAGGAAAACAAGACTCGGTCAAGCACTTATTAAATAGTTTAGAGAAAATTGAAAAGAGTTCTGAAGAACAATTTTGTAAGACTGTGACAGGAATGTTGTCTGGACCACAAGCTGTAGAAGAGTTTAATCGAGATATGACTTTAGCAGCGGAAGCTGGAGTGATTTGAATGTCTGAGTCCAAAAACAAAGTACAAGATGAAAGATTTAAAGATATCATTGCATCGTCAGAACCACCTATGGGAGAAAAAGGAGAAACTGAACACAGGCTAGGATCAGAGACCAAACATGTATCAAGAAGTGAAGGTAAATGATTAGAGTTATCAGGAAAACGAGTCACAAAGTTAACTACCTGAGTAAGAGATTAAGAAATGCAGAAGTTATAGGCTTTAGTGCCAGCAGGGTCAGTAGTGTTAGAGCCAAAACATTCAGTGTGATGAGCATTAAAGTCATCAATAACAACAATATTGGCAGAGGGGTAAAGAGAGAGAGCATGGTCAACTTGATCAGAAATTATATCTAAAAGAGTGCAGCTTGGAAAGAAGGAGAACAATAAAGAACAAAAAGAAAGGTGATAGAGTGAAGAGGTGTTAAGCGGAAGCACATAAAGGAATGGTCAAAGAGTTCGAATCTGATTTCACGACAAATAGGTGAACTGGTGCGTATTTATACCCCTAAGCCAAGCGTGTGACTATTAGAGTCTTTATGAATCAAAGGATAGTACCAATAAACATGAAATCAGAAAAAGGAATAGCAGAATTTAAATAAGTCTCACTAAGAGCGAGCAAGTCTGGTGAAATTTGCAAGTGATAAGATTTAACTGATGGAAAGTTGCTTCACAGATCACGAATATTAGTAAAAGATATATTAAAACAATTAGGTGATGGGGATGGTTTTTTATGTCTATTTAAGTTTAAAGATAACTTAACTCATTCATAGATAGAGTAGGGCCTCAGAAGCAATGAGTTATGTAATTTTCTCAGATTTTAAATTAACCCTAAGTCGTAACATATGGCTCCTTTTGTGGCCTGGACAATGCGCACCAAAAGCATTAACTGGGACACCATCCATGCGCAACATGGCACTGTTAATAATCTGATATTATGCAGCTGTGTATGGAATCAGCCTCTCTGAGAGCTACCACAGAGTTTGGGAAACCTTACTACCAGCCAGCCTCAGAACCATTAAACTTAGTTTTAAAGCTGTACCCTCATTAGGAGTTAACAGGAAGAGTTGAATAGCCACTATCAAGGAGGCACAACCAAAAACCTATGAGTAGAGTCAAGAAGATCTAGCATTCATCATCCTTGGCAGGAAACAATGTAACACAGGTTTACATCTATGTCAGCCTAACAAATAAAGAAGGGGTTTGTGGCTGGCCAACAGAATTATTCTACTTACCCCTAAAGTCTTTGCCTAGGAGGCCACCTGCAAGACAGTAGCTGGATACAGTCAACATCTGCCCAAGATGAGTATATTTATCAAGACACCATCTCTAGCCTTTACTCAACCAAGAGCCACAAGGCAAGGGAATTTAAGGTGAATGTAGTTAACATCTCTCCAAGATAAGTATTTTTATTGAGTCACCGTCTCAAGCCTTTACTGAACCAAGAGCCCCGAAGCAGGAGATTTTTAAGTCAGAGTTTGTTTCTGCTAGCCTTTGCCTTAAAAAGCACACTCTACAAGGCAGCAGGGCATGGGGAAGGTGGTAAAGGTATACATAAAACCAGTAGCAGGGTGATCAGGATGATGACCTGACCTGGGAACTTATATAATCGTAGTTAATTTTGATATTTTTAGGTTATGTTATCATGGTTAATATCAACACTCAAATTGTATTTTTAAAAAATGGCGATAGACTTAGTAATGCAGCTCTGAATTACTTACTTTTATAAGTCAGTTAAGATATGAAATAGTATAACTTGTCACTTATTTAAAAAAATAATAAAGGACACTTCTTTGTTTGAACAAGTGTCCATTACATAAAAAAGATAGATATAAATATGGCTAAAGTAGCAAATGATTATCATACTAACACCTATTCTAATTTAATTGTTGTATGATGGTATGACAATAAAGGACTATCTTTACAGATTTAATATTACTCAAGGCTAAAAGATCTGCACCTGCTCATAGCAACCCAACACAATATGTAAATTAAGACAAAGTAAATTATTTACCAGCGTACACAATGAAAAAAAAAAAAAAAAAGTTTTTAACCATTAAACTCTAATGTTGTAATGTTTGGATTTTTACCAAAAAAAATTAATATTTATGTTTTTCTATTTTGAAAATCAAAACGCATTTTTACACAATAACTTTTTTTTTAAGTTAATCTTGAATGAGCTCTAAAGCTTACAATTTGATGGGTGATTACAATTTGTGTCAGATTAAAATTAAATAAAAGATGGCTTGCCTCCAGTACCAATTAATGGCTTGCTCTAGTACCATGAATGGCTTGCCCTAGCACCAATGAATGACTTTCCTTCAGTACCAATTACTGGGTTGCCCCCAGTAACAACAAGCATCTTGTTCCAGTGACAGCAAAAAATATTTGTCTTTTTCAATCGCTTAAAGAAAATAAACAAAAGGCTCTGTGTTGCATCAGATTGAAATTGTGTGGGTATTGCTTTTGAAATATCAAAGATTTTAAATAAGATCTGGTATGCTGGTCTTCATCATAAACTTTACATGGTGAATCTGAGAAAGTTTTTAAAACTATCAAATGATTTTTTTAAATTACAATATCAAAGTTTGCCTTTAAAAAATCTCTTCTTTATTTTTAGTAAATTCTGGGGTATCATAAGGTTTTTGTTCTGCATTGTTTCTCAACTTTACTTTATCTGTATCTTATACTTATATTATACCTTAATCAAAATACTTTAGCTTTGAATGGTTTTATTTGCTAATGACACAACTACATGTAACTTGAATATAACTTTAAAGTTCATGTGAAATATATAAATACTACAAAATTTTAAATTTCAGTAAAACTTGAAACAAATAATAATGTAAAAAATATAATAAATATAACAGCTATTGTCAAATAGCTGCTTGTGTTATTATGTTATGTTGTGTAACATACTTTCATCTAACTGAGAATCAACACCTTCTTTAACTACAAAATGGTTGATGTGCAGAGATTCCTCAAAATCAATCTGTTAAGAAAACATTAATAAAAGAAAATTTGTTAAGATAGAAAAAAATAGACAGAAAGAGATACAAAAATAGGAAAAAAAAAAAAGAAAAGTTATGTCTTTTTTTATTTTTATTTTTTCTCTAATCTTAAGTATTGAAAGCTATTTAAAAGATACTGATCTGTAGAAAATAATAAAATATTAAACAGCAACCAAAACTATTAATTACAATTTGCTTCATTAGATTAGCAATATGAAGAAGCTTGTCAGTGAATGTCTCGCAAATTTTATTGACAACACCAATGTCTTGTGGAAGTTGTTTACAGATATCTGCTATACATACTGCATTGAACAAAGTCTAAAAAAACTCAATTGACATTAATTTATTTATTATAATTGCATATCAAACATAACTTTTTAAGTATAAACAATTAATTCAGCTGCTACAGGATTGATAAACTGGTAAATATATACCTATGCACAGTTTTAGGGTACAGCTATAGACATAGCCATGTACTGGCTATGTCTATACAAAAAATATAGTATAGCTACTTTTTAAGTGTACAAAAAAAAAAAAAAATTAAAACTCTCTAAAAAATAGAAAATGTAAAGACCAAACTTTATTTTTTACATTCGAAAAAGTTTAATTATCAGTTAAGTTTTTTTTTAATTTATTTAATGTTTTATTATTTTATTTACTTGTTTTATTATTTTAATTAAATTTACTTATGTAGTTTTTTTTTATTATTCATTACTGATTTTAATGTACATTTTAATATACATTTATGAATTGATAATTGATGAATGTAAATCTAAATGCACATAAAAATTAAGAATGAATTTTTATATACAACAACAATAAAAATTCAGATAATAAATGCAATAAATCTAAAATACTTTGTACAGTGTTTGCCAATCATTCAGTGAAATAGAAGTTGTTTTCATTTTTGATAATATTCGCTAAAAAATGAAAAAAAATTACTTTATTATTTACTTTGATTGTAAAAATTTTTTAATATTAGCCTAAATAAAAAGCAATTCTTAAAAAAAATCACAGAAACTCTTATTTTTGTGATTTATCTAATAGTCATTTGCCATCTTTTAAGTACCAGTTCAATACGCTTTGCATGTTGTCAGAGAGCTTCTGAAAGTATTGCAGTGACATATCCTGAATACAAACTTTTTATTTTTGTCAATTCTGGAATTGAAGTGCAGCACGCTTAACAAATCTGTGATTTTATTTCCTTCCAACTATTTGCTATTGGATTGAGGTCTGGGCTGTTGCTGAGCCACTGCAAAACATTAATTCCTTTGCTCAAGAACCATTCTATTGTTTCCATGAATGGCAACATATGTCATTTTATGTAAAGTATGTTGATTATTAAATTTTAAAAAGGTTCAGAAGTTTTTTTTAAAAACCTTATATAGTGTTTAGAATTCATCGATTCATTTTTAGGAAGAAAGTATTGTGTTCAATTGTGCTCCTCTACTCTAATCCATTATATGTGCGCTATGTTTGACATTTCTTCAAGTGTATTTAAGATTGAACCAGTCAGAAACATGGGGGTGAGGCACTCACACTTGGGTTTTACCTATCAATGAAAAATTGCTTTAACCCGATCACATGACAATAGACCATTGTTCTGGTGTCCAATGCTTATGCCTATGACCGAATGCATTTCTTTTCATAACCTAAGCAGTCATAAGCAATATTTTTTGTGCTGACATTCAACATGGTAAGTCTAGATCTTTTTAAAGCCTAACTTGAGCTGTTCTAACAGATACTTTTCCAAGTAATGATGGTTTTTTTCTTTTTTTACTTCTGACGCAGGAACATTATGCATTCTTCCTAAAAATGAAACAATGAATTATGAACTCTATATAAGGTGTTTAAAACAATAACTTCTGGAATCTTGACTAAGTTTTTTTTGCTAGCTGTAAAAACTCACCAAAATATTCTTTGTATTTTTCAATGCATCTTGAAGTGCAACTACAATTTCAACATTTCTTGAATTAAAAAAAAAAGCCACAGCTTTTAACCTATTCTGGATAAGTGAAATGTCTTTACTAGGTTGAAGAAACCAATCTCGAAGTAATGCAGATCCTTGTTGGGACTTTGTCCTGTTCATAATCCCTATAAGAACAAGTTTTTATACTATTTAAAAATTATCAATTTTTTTTTTTTTTTTTTTTTTTGGTAAAACAAACATAAAATACTGATTAAAATTGGTGAAAACAGGTTTTTGTTTTCCATAAATGATGGAGAGATGACTTTACTCACCAAATAATGAAAGACCCTCCTTTGCACAAGAGCCAGATTTATAGACCGATGGGTGCAATTCTTTATGAAAAATCTGCAAGGCAGAAAATACATGATCTTCAATTAGTATCAAATTGGATCTAAAAAAAAATCTTATTAAAACTTTTAATAATGTAAAACAAAATATTTTACACTTTAACTCAAAAATTGTTTTAATATTAAACTTAGTAAAAAATAATAATAACAATAAAGATTATTAGGAAATTAATAAGTGTATTAAAATAACATGAAGAAAAGCCTTTGATAAAGCTATGAGAGTTGAGGATGATAACTATGTGAAAGAAGATAAAAATATATAAAATATAATATAAAGTCTGTAATATGAACCTAAAAGGATGATTATATATAATGAAGGATGAAAACAAGCTGTGTCGCTGTTTCTTTTATTTGAAAAAATAAGTTTAAAGACTTATGCAATGAACTTAGTTTCTATTTAACTTAGTTTAAATTATAAATATGCAAATTAACTTATAATTTGCATATTTATAATTTTGCATATTTATAATTTTATAATTTAAAAACCTGAAATAACTGAGGTTCGCCTTGCATGCTTCATATATTAAAGTATATTAGGCTTTTTATATAGTTATTATAGTTATTATTAATATTATTATTATTATTATCATTTTATATTAGTGCCGAACTTAATAGTAGCAGTAGTGCCCACTTGTGCGTGGTTAACACGGAACTTTTGTCAGCTATTAAAGCTAAGGTAATAGCAAGAGAGAGACTCTCATAGCTTTAACTATCATAGCTTTATCTCAGCACGTTTTTAAGTTTTATCTCAGCACGTTTTTAAGGAAGTATAGAAAATTTACACACAGATATGTTAATATATATGTGTAATAATATGTCATTTAAAATTGAGCAAATGTAAAAATTCCATTTGTATGGCGTTACATACAAACGTCTGTAAGTGTAAACGTCTTTAGCATAACTTGAGTTTGAGGTGGTATATGGAACAATCGTGTAAAAAACATAAACTTTGACAAAACAAATCAATGACAAAAGTAATTTTACAATAAAAGTAAGATTAACACAAAAAAAAACAATTTATATCAGCTTTTGGTCAGTTGGCTTCACAATTAAAAAATCTCACCAGTTTAATTAAAATTAAAGATAAATTTTACATACATAGTAACAGTTTTAAGAAATAAGATGGGTGTTTGAACTCCAACTTCTAATTCTATTCCAATTCTTGATTGATCTAGATATTTGAGAAGAGAACCAGTAGCAGAAACCTATATTGAATAGTGAAACTTTTTTTATATGTTTTTTCAATATACTATATAACTGATATATATATATATATAGATATATATATATATATATATATATATATATATATATATATATATATATATATATACGTATATATTTATATATATATATATATATATTTATATATATATATGTATTTTTATATATATATATATATATATATATATATATATATATATATATATATATATATATATATATATATATATATATATATATATATATATATATATAATATATATATATATATATATATTAATATATATATATATATATATATTAATATATATATATATATATATATATATATATATATATATATATATATATATATATATATATATACGTATATATTTATATATTTATATATATATATATATATATATCTTTATATATATATATATTTATATATATATATATATATATTAATATATATATATAAATATATATTAATATATATATATATATATATATATATATATATATATATATATATATATATATATATACATATATATATATATATATATATATATTAAGGGGCTATTCTAGACGAGTTTCGACAACACTGTATTTGTAGAATACACTAACATAATCTATATATATATATATACAGCGTTTTTACCATGCTGTATATATATATATCCATATATCAAATCTGTTGCAAAATAAGCATCTGCTAAGGTTGCATCTCCCTATCGAGCTTGACACCTTCTTACTTCAGATTCTATTCTCTATCTCTAAAAATCTCAAATCTGGCCTTATATGGAATACTGTTGCCATTTCTGGGGCTGATCTTTTAATGATATCCTTTCTTTTTTAGACAAGGTGCAAAAACGAATTGTAAACATAGTTGGACCTGCTCTTGCAGCCAACCTCCAACCATTATCACATCGTCGTAATGTTGCTTCTCTTTTTCTTTTCTACAAATTCTATAATGGGCACTGCTTTGAAGAGCTAGCGTTCATATAATTTGCAATTCATTAAGTCGTCTGTCAATCGTTATCTTGTTCTACAATCTTCATCTTTTCTCTTCCAGTAATTTCCAACTTTGGTTGCTTGCAGCCTTGTTGGAAGCGAAGATGTTTAAAATATATATATATATACAGCGTTTTTACCATGCTGTATATATATATATATATATATATATATATATATATATATATATATATATATATATATATATATATATATATATATATATATATATATATATAGCATTTTTATTATGCTGTGTGTATAAATATATGTATATATACAGTATGCGACAAAATTGTTCATACCCCAAGCATTTTACTAAACTTTGTTTTCATGCTTTGATGGTTTTGTTTTTTATTACTATGAAAAAATAATATGTGTAAACATGATAATTAAGAATAATTCTGTGGTGATAATTAAGATGTTAAGTTATTATGTTTGGTTATATTTAGTATATAACATAAAAAGTGCAATTTTAAATACAACATAAGTATTCATACCTATTGAATTATTTAGTGCTGTAAGTAGTAAGCGACCGGGGCCAGGGCCGGGGCTAGGTTTGATAACACATAGCCATGACCAGGGCCAGGTTTATGATCAGGGCTGCATTAATATTGATAGATCCTATAAAAATGTTATCTTTAATTAAAATTTATGATATGAATTTTATTTAAAAACAATATTTTATAGGATCTATCAATTTTAATGCAGCCCCGGCCGGGTTTATGACCAGGGTTGCATTTATATTGATAGATCCTAAAAGTATTGTTCTTAATTATAACTCATATCATAAATTTCAATTAAAAATAACATTTTTATAGGATCTATCAATATTAATCCAGCACTGATCATAAACTCATCCCCGGTTGCGGCTATGTGTTATCAAACCTGGCACCGGCCATAGCCCTGGTTGTTTACTAGCTGTAAGTTTTTTTTTTGATTGTTTTTGCTGGTAAGTTATTTAATTTTGTTTGTCTACACTACAGATGTAAAATTTTAGTTAGTGTTGACGTACAGCAAATGATTGTTGATGATCATTAAAAAGGCTTCAGATATAGAAAAATTGATGAAAAATATAATAAAAACAAGGCAACGATACAATCAATAATACAAAAATATAAAAGACTGAAAGTGTGCAAAATAAAGCTGTCATTGTTTTTAGTGGACGTTCAGGCTGTCCGCCAAAAACAACATCTTGAGAAGATTGGCTTATTGTACAAGAAGTAAAGAGAGAGCTTGTTATTTCTGCCAGAGCTTTTAAAGAGAAACTAAACGTGAACGTTTCTAAACAAACAATCTAACGTAGACTTCGCTCTGCAGGATTTTATGGATTCTGCGTTACAAAAAAACCCTTTATTTTGAGAAAACGCCTTGCCCTTGCAAAAAAGTACTTTTTAAAGACACAAGGTTTCTGGAAATCAGTTTTATGGTCTGATGAAAATAAATTTGAACTAAAGAATTCCTAAAAAAGATCAAGTGTATGGAAAAGAAAAGGAAAAACCCTTAGACAAAAAAACTATAAAAGCAACCATCAAACACGGAGGTGGCAATGTACTTGTTTGGGGCTATTTTAGTTATAACAGAGTTGGTAACTTAGTTTAAATTGAAGAAAAATTAGCAGGAGCTGGATATGTAAATATTTTGTAAAACAACCTTAAGCCCTTCATCAATAAATTAGGATTAACGGATCAATTTGCCTTCCAACAAGACAATGATCCAAAACATACCAGTTAAGTTGCCAAAATATATTTCGAAGAAATGAAATAGAATTGTTGGATTGGCCTGCGCAAAGTCAGATATCAATCCAATTGAAAATTTGTGGCGCTATTTGGATGGCAAAGTTAATAGGGATGAACACAGTATCAACAAACAAAACTTCTTTTTAGCGTTGGAGGCAGCTTTGCATAATATTCCTCCAAACTATTTACAAAACTTAGTTGATAGTATTCCTCATCGCTTGCAAGCAGTTATCGATGCCCAAGGACTTCATACTAAATATTAAATAACAAATAAAACAAAAAACTTGAATATACTAAATAAAACTTTGAGAGGTATGAATACTTAGGTATGAGTGTGTATGAGGTATGAGTGGTTAAAACGCTGTAAACAATTGACCAAAATAAATTCTTGCCAGACATAGTTAAATAAAAATCACTAATTGAAAAAAAGGTCTGACAAATATTTAGGATGTAATTTGGAAAAACAATATACACAATTTTCATAAAATCATTAAAATTTTGATTTATTGCTTACAATATGCTTTGTCGAAAATTATATGTGACTATTGATTTTTTTGCTTCACTTATTTAGATTAGTTTCATTTTACTGGAGGTGAAAACCCATTTGTTATAAATGATAAAGTTCTTTTTTTATTATTATTTAATAAAAAATTTAATACATTATTTTAGTAATAGAATAATATATAATATTTGATGTATTTAACTAAGAAAATTTTTCCTTTCAACTGTACTTCTTTTTTTTTTCCATTAAATATTTTTATTTATTTTCTTGTTAGTTTTTGCTGCTAATTACAATCAATGAATGAATGATTTATAAAAAAAATTTATACTTACTAATTGTGCATATTTATTCTGTAATAAGAATTAAAAAAATAAGAAATTTATTAAAAAATATATATTTTTCAAAATAATATATAAATATTATATTATATAAATAATATGTAAATATTATATTATATAAATAATATGTAAATATTATATTATATAAATAATATAAAAATATTTATTAAAAATCTTTTTTTATGTAAGACTAATAATTTTTTTAAAGATTAGCATGATTAGTAATGTTTCATAAAAAAACTTCTTAATATTAAGTAATCAGTTATAATAGTATTCGCGTAGAAGAGTTTAAAACATTAATAATAAATAACTGACATTAGCAGTTTTTAAAATGATTTTAATGAACAAAGATATAAAATGTGCAATCATTTTTCTTCTTTAACGTCGTTAAGTTTAAAGATTAAAGTTCTTATCTTATTATTATTTAAAACTGTTGTATTTAACAAAGAATATTTTTCTATTCGAATTTGCTTTGTTTTTTTCATTCTTGTAGCATTTTCTGCCTTTTGCGAAGTCATTACAATGAATAAATTATTTTAAAATAAATTTAAAATTATCAATTGGCGTTTGCACATTTTTTTTCCTATTAGTGAATTTCGCTAGAATTTTTAAACATCGACCTATCAAAATGGTGGTGACTGTAATAAGACAAAAACACCTTAATTTTTAACACAAGCAGGATCAGAGTTAAAACCACCTGTTGAAAAGAAATAACTCTACAATCTACAATAGAAATTATATAAGCGTATATTTCAAAATACATTTTTAGTAAATACTTTGTTTTGGGTAACAAAAAAAAAACAAAAAAAAAAAAACAACTTATTGTTATATTAGCATTTCATAGAACAATTTCTCTTGTATAAATATATCTAGTATAAAATGTTCAGTTAACATTTTAAAAATATTTTATAAAAATTAATTTGATATTTTAAAAAAAATTCTGCAATAAATTTTTTGGATGTGATCAAACTTTTTAATTAAATTTTTTTAATTAAATAAAAATCAAAGTGTGCAAGAATTTTCAATTAAATGAAAATCAAAGTGTGCAAGAATTTTTAATTAAATGAAAATCAAAGTGTGCAAGAATTTTTAATTAAATGAAAATCGAAGTGTGCAAGATTTTTTAATTAAATAAAAATTAAAGTGTGCAAGAATTTTTAAGTAGTTTGTTAACTTTCCTAGAAACTCATAAGGACTTTTAACTCAATTATTAAGAAGTACCTATTAGTTTTCAACAATTGTTTATATTTATTTCTTTTACTGAATCTCTTGCCAGATTTTTTTTTTTATTATTCTTTTTTTAGGACACTTCTCACACTCATGAAACATACATGCTTTATTTTTTAATGAATAAACAGCCAAGGCCATCAGATTATTTGATTTTATTTCTCGATGCTTTTATAAGGTTTGGATATGGTGTATTATGGATTATGGATACACAGACTAAATATGGTCTATTATTGATTTTATGTTTAATGAATTTACTGAATATGATGTGTTATGGATATTACGGACAGAATATGGTGTATTATGGAATCCATAATACACCATATTCTGTCCGTAATCCATTGGATTATAGATACACAGACTGTGTGTGATTTTCCAGTAAACACAATGTTGTGGCCATGAAAAAGCAAATAATGTCAGCTATATCATTAAACTTTTGAATTATTTCTGGTAACATTCCAAAAGAATGCATAAAAAGAGCCTCTTGTGAATATTTTATCTAACATTAACTGTCTTTATGCTGATACAATCCTTTGCTTCTGATAACAGCCTGCTATTACAATCAGCCTCATAAAAGTTGACGATTTGCTTTACAAATTTAGTAAATTTTTTATAATTTTCTTCAGGATGTCAGTTGATCTGTCATCACGGAATCCTTGAAGGTCTCACTAAACTCTAGTTTCTTCCCCATATATTAGATTGTTTTAAATTATTGTTTCCAGAACGGTTCAATGGACAAGTTTTTTGTGAAATCTCATAAAATGTTTGCTTTAGCTGTTCTACAAGATAATTTAAAGAGAAAGTTTTGAGAGTATTAATTTGTGGCTCTTCTCATTCAGACACAATCAACAATTCATTTAACAATCTTTTTTTTTTATTTGCAGCATACTTGTGCTGGATGATTAATAAAAGAGACAAATCAAATCTAATAAATAAGACAAATCAAAGATGAGAATACATAGTATCAATTTGTACAACAGAGTTTTCAGGTGATATGTAATCTGACTTTTTCAACAGACATGATTTTTTTTATATAACTAAAACATGTTTTTTTTCCTCAGGAATTAAGTAGATTATGCTCTAGAGTAACAGTTGTCAGGTTTTCTTTAACAATCTTTGAATGGATTAAGAGAAGGTCATTACTTATGGTATGTTGAACAGTAATAAATAATATGCATACTAATATTTAATAATAAATAGTATGCATACTAATATTTGTTACTCCAGATCTCAAGTTTAGCAGGTATTTGTTTTACTTATTCAGGTATTTGTATTATAAGCTTAATATTTCAGACTGACTGCAGCATGTGCACTTATGACTGCAGTATGTATACTTATGACTGCAGTATGTATACTTATGTATCTAACTTAAGTTAGTTGTTAATAGTATTCATGATTTTCTTAAATTTAAAAAATAGAATTGAATTGTTATTAAACCTACTCCT
This sequence comes from Hydra vulgaris, assembly GCF_038396675.1. Classification (NCBI taxonomy): domain Eukaryota; kingdom Metazoa; phylum Cnidaria; class Hydrozoa; order Anthoathecata; family Hydridae; genus Hydra; species Hydra vulgaris. Next base: position 15,813,827 of record NC_088926.1, on the reverse strand, counting down.
CTTACATAACTTTGATCTGTTACATAACTTTGATCTCTTACATAACTTTGATCTGTAATAATAAATTGATTTATAAACTATAAATTTGGTCTGTTACATAACTTTGATTTCTTACATAACTTTGATCTGTAAAAATAAATTGATTTATGAACTATAAACTTGGTCTTTTTCTACTTCATGTTGCCAATAATGGCTCAATTAACTGCCCAATGTATAAACTTGATTTTTATCAATTTAATCCCTAATAAAAAAATAGAATTTATATAAACAATGAATCAATAAATTTCGAATTACAAATTCAAGGTATCACATCCTGAGTTCTAAACAGTTTATTTGTACCCATTAATCAGGAAGGGGGCAAACAACCACCACCCCACCCCACCCCCACATAAACCAGTAGACAGGATGGAGGGATACCAATTTCCAATAATTTATCCAGTTTTTGATAATTGAAAAACAGGGTCATTTAAAAATGATGCCATTTTTGATGTGAACATATCAAGTTAAAAATGTTTGCCTTTTTTAATTATTTGGGCCTAAGGGTCTTACTTGCTGTTAATCATAAATCAGTATAAAGGGTTAAAAAATTTATGATCTCAAAATGACCTAAAACTTTTGAGGCATATATTTTTAAATAAATTTGAGTTCTAAACTGTAGCAAGTTGCTTATATTTTACCTATATATTGCAGACAATAGTAGCAAATCAAAAAATTAACTTGTAATGATTTTTTGATAAATCAAAAATTACTACAGTTAACTTCATTTATAATACTTTTTTAGTATTTTAAAAATTTTTTACAAAGTTGAAGAGGTTAAAATTTTTCTGATATTATGCAAGTTAAAAAACCACTATTTTAAAGACAGAACTTTCCAGGAAATTTTTATAAAAAATGAGAAACTTGTTGAAAATTAGAAAAAAGTTATTAGGCTTTAAAGTTGTCTATCTTTATCAATTCATAAATTAAGGGAAGCTACTGTGTAGCATTTATAAACCTATAATTTTTAAATTGTTGCATTTGGAAGTCTAAAACTTCAATTTAAACCTATCTAATTAATGCAGATAATGACATGTAAAAATCAATAAAAATAGAGATAGTGTCCCAAATTAAATTGGGTAAAATATAATAAACTAAACCGACTAAATATATTTAAAACTAATAGACAGGTATCCAATTGCAGAAGCAACATTAATCAACATTTTAAATTTGTTATTATAATTGTAAATCATAAAAGTTAGTATTACATAAAAGGAAATATTCCACTACCTTTTATGATAACAGTCGATTTATGTTTGTTGCATAATTTAAATACATGAAATGATCAACATAAATAAACTTAGTGCATATAGAAACTATGAATGATCTTGATTGAAATTTTAAAATTTGAGTTAAAATTATTCCTACCATACTTGTGTTATCAAAACTAAGAATTGAAGAAAAATATATTATTCTTTGATCATCATCAGAACTGCATGATAATCCGGATAGACCATTTATAGCAAGGATTCGTCTTTTGCACGATTCAAATGCTGTAAAGAAAAAATTTTACAATTTTTGCAAACCAGTTGGAAAATAAAACTTAAAAAAAATAACAAGGACCTAACCTAAGCATAAATCTACAAATCAAAATAGTGGTAATATATATTAAATTATATTAAATTGGTGTAAAACATGCTCAACTGGTGTAAAACATGTTATTAAAATTAGCATTAACACAAATATATTTTTTAAACTTTAACATAACTATTGGCATGCCTATTTATTCAATTTAATTTAATTTATAGAAAATTCATTAAACTTATAGCAAAGATGCATAGCAAACCTTACCAAAAAAATGGCTTGGTAAAATTTCTAATTTAAACTTTTCTTCATTTGAATGATCTTGTTCTAATAAGATAAAAACTTTATTGCTTAATATTTTTGTATTACCATTAAGTTAAAAAATTCAAGGAAAAAAATTTTATTACTGTTTTTTAAAAAATCTATAAAAGATTCTTTCTGTTTAGAGCTTGTCACAATAAGGCAGGGCTTGACTTGAGAAAGTACTATAATTTAAAAAATAAATAAACCAATGTATATAGAACAAACAAACAAGGTTTACAACATTTTTAAGATAACAATAAATATTATATTCATAACAAGGTACAAATGAAACAATTTTAAGATGAAAATAAACTTATAATTATAGTAACTTATTATGATGGCTAATAAACAACATTGAAATATTTCTAGAGCCTCAATAAATGGGAGGGTCAGAACACCATCTTAATAAATGGGAGGGTCAGAACACCATCTTAATAAATGGGAGGGTCAGAACACCATCTTAATAAATGGGAGGGTCAGAACACCATCTTAAAAAATGGGAGGGTCAGAACACCATCTTAAAAAATGGGAGGGTCAGAACACCATCTTAAAAAATGGGAGGGTCAGAACACCATCTTAATAAATGGGAGGGTCAGAACACCATCTCAAAAAATGGGAGGGTCAGTACACAAGAAAAAAATTTTGTTCAGCTAAGTAATTTTTATTTAAATGCTAAAACTTTATATGTTTTTATAGAGGTTTTTTAAAATGAATTCATTTAAAACACTTCTCCTTTCTTAAAATAAATTCACTTCATTTTAACTCTCCTTTCCTTTCAAATGAATAACACTTCTCCTTTCCTTTTAAAATCACTTCTTTAAAACACTTCTCTCTTCTTAAAATAAAAATAAATAAAAACTTAAACTGGTTCACACATGAGTCAACTGTGATGGGGAGAGTTGTGTATTAAAATGTCTATGTAATGAAAAAAAAAATCTTTTAAAAAAAAAAAATTGCTAAACCATCTTAAATTATTTGAAAAAAAGTAAAAGACGGTTCCTAATAAGACATTAATAAGTGGCCTTCTTCCCCTCTTATTCATTAGGCATCTAAGAGTGCAAAAAAAGTGCATTTTAAGATGATAAACAAAGAACTAACAAAACACATTTCAAAATTGTTAAATTTTAAAATGTGCTTTCACTAACTAAAAAATTTTCAAATTTAAAATTTTTAAATTATAAATTTTAAAATTATCATTTTACAAATGACTTTGTAAAATTATTTAAAAGTCAATAATTTAAAGGCCTTGGATATAAATATAAAAGTTTGTAATTATCCTAGATGTATTAACTATTTAAGTGACACCTCATTGTCTGTGTCATTTAATTGAAATCTTGTTTTCATTATGTGATGACTTGATTTCATTGTTATTTAAGTGACACCTTGTTTTCATAGTGGGGTGCATGTTTCAAATGAGAATAAGCTATGGGACCATGTTACAAAGGTAAAATGTATACTTATATATAATGTACTTCAGTTAAAATTTAGTTATGTTATTATGGTAAATATGGTTACTTTACATTTTTTTTTTTTAAATCTTCACTGCAAGAGCTGGTCCAAATATGTTTACAATGCATTTTTGCACCTTGTTTAAAAGAGAATACACTATAAAATTTAGAAATACACTTAAAATTTAGACCTGAATACTAGAGTTACCAGAGGAAGAAAATGATAATGTTTTATATGTGAAAATTTGCACCCATTTTCAAACATGGAAAAAATATTAGCCTTATGTTTGAATGTGTTTCAAAAAAACATGTTTATAAAGATGTTTCAAATAAACCTGCAAAAAGACTTATTTGTCAAGATTGTTTAATGTCCAAGTTGGACAAGGAATTCTACATCCATGTAGGAAAATAGAAAGACAAATAATTTTGACGACAATTACAAGTTCAAATCCTAAAGTTCTATCAAAGGTTTGAGTGTAAATGGATCAGAGAACATTTAAGCTAGGGAAGGTTATGATTCAAAGCAACTTGTTGTCTGAAAAGACTGAGGTTAAGAAACTTTTTATTTTTTTAGATAAGTTGAACAAACTTTAATTAAAACAACATTCTAGGTATGGTTTTAATGCTTATGAATATCTTTTTAATAACTTTCTTATGAGTTTAAATAAAAATTTGTTATGATTTTTAAGTAATTGCAATATGATTTAAGTTGCATAATTTCTGACAAATGAAGGATGGAAAACTGTGACACCTGTTTTAAATATCAAACTGACTGAGAACAACAAGCTGATTGGAAAACTATTCGTTGGTGATAAATTCTTATGTCAAAGATATAGAGCAGTTTTCTACAAGCTACAGAAATCAAAGGGCTACAATTCTTTTGAAGGTTCACATAGTTGAGCAACATATTATTAAATTCATCAACATTAAAGGTGGAGTCTTCAATAGGATAATTAATTTTAAATTTTATAAAAAAAATTTAATAATAGAAATTAAATACTTAATCTAAAACAATTGTTGAATTGTAAAACTTGCATAAGTTACAATAACTATTCATTTAATTGATTTAAATTTCTTTTGCACATTTTATATTCTGTACTTGTAAGTTACTGGACCAAACAATATCTCGAATTCATTCGTTAGGATTTCAATCAGTTTTAGCAAATAAAAGTTGTAAAGCACAATTTCAGTTTGCAATTTCTTTTCTGAAACTTTAAGTACATAAGCATGATTTTATGATGTTTGAGAAGATTCTCTAGTTCCTACATTTAAAAGGGTATGGTTCCTAAAAAGACTTTTGAATTTTTTTTGTGCTAAATTTAAACAATAATGGCTTACTTTATAAAACAGCCTGTCTTTTATGGTTTGTTAAACTTTAAAGGCTTTTTTTAAAGGCTTTAAACTTCATGTTCCCATTTTTAATCTGTTGCTCATTGTTGAAATATATATTGGTAACAATTGTGTTTACCAATTTCCTTCCCCCATTCTTCATGTTCTATATACATAAAACTGGTATCATTTGCTTGATATGTTTTAACCACAAGGATGCACTTTTTATATTATGGCAATACTTTGATAACAATTTCTTTACAAAATTATAAACCCATTACAAACATAATTAGCTAATGCTTTTGAAGGTTTTGTTAAACCACCACATGACAGAATTTCAAGATATTCTGTTGAGACTTGATTGAAACATTGTCAGACAGCACAGTTAGATTTAATTGCAACCTTTTTTGTGATATAACCAGCTACCATCAAGAGTCATGAGACAGCTTATTCTCCTAAATAAGATAGGTAATATAGATAATTTTAATAAATTTTTTTAAAAGTAAAACATTTCATCATTTTTAATGATTTTGAGCATATCAGATTGTCCCAATTATTGATATTGGCTTTAGTTAGGGATTTCATGCATAATATCTTTTCAGAGTTTTGAACTTGAACTGACGAAAAATGTTCCACCACTCATTTGACGATATTTACTGAAATGCCTTCCTAATGGATCAGTTTGAAACCTGCTAGTTAAAACATACTTATATCCTTCTGAAAATACATCTTCCATCAGACTTACAGTACCCTTCAGTCTTGTAATTAATGCATTAGTTGTTTGAACAGACAAAGTATATTTACTACATTTTTTAAATTGTAACTTTTTTTATTTATTAATCCATGTTGCATAATCTCGAAAAAACTGTGTTTTTTTATCACCTGGAATAGCTACATTACCAATCCTTTTATTTGTGTTAAACATTGCCTTTGAATTAGAAATAGTCCACCAAATACTATTAAGCTTAAGAAATCCAGCAGCTGCAGTTTTATTCAGAAAATAGCTGATGATTGCAAAAGAGGTAGGCTTCATAGAAAATATTTAAAGCTAAAGGCACACTTTGTTTGTTGTTTCCAGGATGTTGTTTCCAGTAGATAGGTTTGACGTTTGGGCAAATAAATTGAAAGCTTTTCTTAAAACAACAGGTAACAATTCATTTTTCTAATAAACATTATGTAATAAACTTCTTTGATGATACTATTCATGTTAAAGCAGGTGAGCTTTAACATGAATAACATCATCAAACTCAATGAAATTGAAAGGTGGAAATACAAACTGTTTCGAATTTAATATAATATTCCTATAATTTTTTAGTAAATGAACACTGCTATGTGAATTGTAAACCCGGTGTCCCATAAAAATAAAAAATGTCATTATCCTGTTCATTAAATTTTAAACATAAAATCTTGAATGCTGAAACAATTGTTGCATGACTGTCAGCTATTATAACTTGTACATTAAAAGATGCTTTATATAAAGTTTTTAATGCTTCTTCTATATGGGAACTAATCAAAGAACCAGCAATTTGAAACTCTGGAAAAGCCTTAATAATAAAGGGGATTGATTCTTTTAAGCTAACCACCATGAACACAACTATATTAGAATTAAAATTACCATCATCATCATCACCAATCAAACTTTCAATGTGATATTGGACACTTTTTTGTAAATAAATCTCACCAATTAAAACAACACAGTCAGCATTAACACTACCATTTTCCAAAAGTATTAATTATCCTGATATTGAATTTATGCCCCTTTTTAAAAGTGATTTTAAATAAAACAACAAAAGAAATGCAAATACTTTTAATAGCAAAGTATTAGAATAAATTATAGTACTAGCAAAGTATTGTAGCCTGTTTTGATATGCATTAGAGAAAATTACTTCATTTGTGTATATTGGATGTCCTTTTGGTTAATAAAGAGATAATTTATCTAATTCTGATAATATACTTTTTGATACCTTCTCTGCAAATTCATGCATATAAGAAACAAAATTAACAACCATATTGCAGGCATTGTTTTAAATAAAAAATTCTTATTGCATTAGCTTAACGCGATATTTGACATCATAAAATTCGCTTTATTTTTTTTTTTAAGACATTAACTTTTTTAAATTACTGCACTACTATTAATTACCGAAAAAATGAGTTAAATGTAATTTAACAGCTTTTTTATTATTACGATAAAGGAATGTTTATTTTCTTTCATTTTTTTTAATATTAAATATTTAAATTAAATTTTTTATTTTTAAATGTTTGATATTAACAAAATTCTTTCTTTTCTTGACATTTGCATAAATGAATTAAAATATGTTAAATTTTTAAGTTATTAAAATGATTATTTCTTAAATTTCTAATTGCAGTTTTGCAACTACAAATGATTTTTTATTTAAAAAAATTAGCAAGTAACAAATAAAAAAATTACCTTAATTTATTTCTTTATTTATTTAAAGTTTATTAGTTTATTATTAAAATTACATCGCTGAATATATCGTTTATTAAAAAATAATCACTTCAATTTAACTTTAAATTTCACAAGCGAAAAAATCAATCATTACAATAAAATAAAAACAAAATAAAAGTAAACTTTTAACTTTGAGTTTTTTTAAAACCTCAAATAAAAAAAATTTATTATTTAAATTTATTATTTAAATATCGCTTATATCAAACATAACTGTCATTCAAACTTTTAAAATAAATACATAAACATCATTCCAAAGTTGACATTTTTAAAATGAATTACTTCTCTTATCTTACTGCTTATAGTATAATTTAAAATCAAAAAATGATAAAAAGTTGCTTAACCGAAATTGCTTACTGCTTACGTAAAAATTGCTTGAGGTGTATGTCAATCACTCTATGCCTAATGCTTTAAAACAAGGCATGATACTGGTACTGGTTAATTTACAAACACTACCTTCTCAAAATCATTTAGGTAATAGAACTAAATACCTTTTCATATGTCTCTTTACATGTAAGTCATCATTAATTGTAATACTCTCCATGTTAGGAGTAACATCAAAAAATCATCAAAATCATCATCAAAAAAAATTTGAAGATATAACACACAGCACAACGAGTCCGCTGTAGAGTAAAAAAAAAATTTTGTAAAAATGAAAAAATGATTCCCACAATCCTTTAGGCACTATCCAGCTAAGAAAAGATGAAAGTTTCAAAAAAATTTGGATCGTCCAAAAAAAAACACGTTCTGAAATTTTACCTTATAAAATGGCTTAGAAAGGCCAAAAAAGTCAGTTTTTCTGGATTATCTCGAAAAGTAGCTGAAATATATATAACACAATGTATTACTAAGTTGAAGAGGAGTGAACGCTTTACATAGCGGTATATCTGAATTTTTTGTATGTTTCAAAACAGAGATGTCACTGTAATTTAAACAACAAGTTTATCAACTACATCATTAAGATATAAGAAACATAGAAATCAATTGTCAAAAATATTACAAAATTAGACCGGAATCCGATAACAAAACATCAATACACATCCATTTTAGGGCATTCTTCAACCGATTTTCTCCGGACAACTTATGCCGAGTCATTTCATTCGATAATTTACTGTGAAAACTTTCTATTCCTTCTTCAGATCCTCTTCATGCTCCGATAAACTTATTTTTGTGCACAAAATATCTGAGATGCATCACCATCATGTGAATTAAAGGGCTTGTCCCAAAAACCGCCAACCGTTTCAAGAATCCAGCATAATTTAAGGTTTCGTATTGAGTGCTGAATTTGTGATCTTTCAGAGAAGCGTAAGTATCCATTTCGGTCAAGCACTGAATGGGCAGAGCATTATAGTACGATGACGGTTTGTCGCAACATATAAAAGCAACAGTTGCTGTTACTCTTCCATTCCCTTTGTCAACAGAAAGCAAAACTTGCTTACTCTCTCGGTTGTTCAGCTCTAAGCGAGAAATTCTCTCCAATAAAACTTTGTCAACTTCGTCCAACATAAAACCTCCAGCTATATTCTCTTTAAAGCTAATCATTTGCTCAAGATCTTTCCTTGCTTTTTTGAGCATTCTGTTTGGCAAAATCGGCCTTTCAAACTTTTTTATAGCAAAAGAATTCACCTTTGCCATTCCCATGTTCGATAATTTTGCACTCCTTTTCAGGCCCAGCCCTTCTTCGGGTGAAACAGCAATATGAACTTCCCAAAATTTGTTTACGGCTTTTCGCTCAAAAGATTTGTCAATATGCGCATTGTTTAAAGCTTTGTTTCTGCTCTTTCGTTTCCGTCTCTTCAACTGATAGGTGTCCAAAGCTTGCTTTAACTGATTTGTCGAAAATGTCCTTAAGATGATTAAAATATCCTTAGGAGTTTTAGTAAGTAATTAATAATCCAAGTAAAAAACATAAAACAATAGAAATCAATAGAATAAAACATAAAACATAAAAGAACAACAAACACTGGTGCAAAAAAAATTCCGTAAACATGAAAAAATAATTCCCACAATCTATTAGCCACTATCCAGCTAAGAAAATGTGAAAGTTTCAAAACATTTGGATGATCCAAAAAAAAGTTATCACGTTATAACTCATTCTGAAATTTAACCTTATAAAATGGCTTAGAAAGGCCAAAAAAGACAGTTTTTCTGGATTATCAAGATTTAGACCATCAAGAGATTCCTGCTGAGATACGGTCTCTTGAAAAGATTACTTGATTTTTTTACGGTCTTGAAACGTACAAAAAATTCAGATATACCGTTTTGTAGAGCATTTTGTAGTTTTGTAATCTTCTCTGTTCTTTAGAATCCTAAAATTATTGAAGAAAATGATTATGATACAGATTGTTTATAAACATTTAACACTTAAATAATTCTTTTATTATTCACCAATTGAAGATTTGCTTCAACATTTCTGTGATTTGTAAAAAGTGTTTGTTCAAACGGTACGAAAAAATGTTTTTTTTCGTACCGTTTTTTAAAATAACCCATAAAAACATTTTTTTGGCCTTTCTAAGCCATTTTATAAGGTAAAATTTCAGAACATGATAACTTTTTTTTGGACGATCCAAATTTTTTGAAACTTTCACATTTTCTTAGCAGGATAATGCCTAAAAGATTGTGGGAATCATTTTTTCATTTTTACAAAAAATTTTTTTGTACCCGTTGTGCACGGTGATCAATTCTTTTAAATGAAAAACCTGCTAGACAAAAACTTTCATTAAGATCTATAATGCTTTCAATTGTATCACATTTTCAGAAATCATCTGTTTCATCTAGCAAAGGATGGTTATGTATGTGAACTGTGAGGCGAATATATAACCTTACATAAAGCTGAGATTGATTGAATTAGAGATGGGTTTGATAAGATTTTTTGGTTGGTAATAATTGTTAGTATAAGATTTACGGAAAAATTTCAATGTCATACATTTACCTGTTTTAAAATTTTATTTTCAAAATGATTGATACATATCAGAGTTTTCTGTGAGACTCCAATCAGCTCGGTTGACAAACTTAATTCCACAATTTCAAAGTTCTAAGTGATTGCTATCAGTAAAACTAAAGACACTTTTGTATGGCAGGTGGTCGCTGATACTGGAACATTCTTTAAACTTTTGCCAATCAAAAAACTAACAACAAAGCACTTTTTTGGCATCACAAAATAAACTATTGCTTATATTTAAAAAATATATGTAATTTAAACCATCTGAATATTGTTAAATTGGTTGATTTGTAAACTTCAAATTAATATTTATTTGCCTCACCAACTTTTTGTCTTCAAGGCAAAAAATTCGGCCAGTTATATAGTAGGCCATGTAAAAATTCAAAACTCATCCAAAGATGTCAAAAATCATAGAAAAAAAAACTCTCCTTTAAAAGTTATGACTATTCAAATTAATAAATACAAGGAGACCTAGTTCTAGTAAGGGGGAAATTAAGAGTCAAAATAAAGATTAACAAAATTTTAGGGTTTATAAAATTTTGGTCATTTTTATTTGACAAGTCATACTTATATAACACCAGTATCAACATACTAAAATTTCAGATATGCCACATGCCTCTTAGTTACCTATCATAAACAGCAAAATTCCTTGGTATTTACCTAAAATATTTGATTTCTCCTGTGGCTCTTGGTTGAAACAACTTTTTTAAACATTTTTGGATTGAACGAGAAATTTTTTGAAGATAAAGAAAAAAAAAACTAGGGATGTGTAGCAAGGTTTTAGAGCATGCTCCTATCCACTGCAATATATAAAATATATTAAACTTTATATCAAGAACAAAAAAAGCTGAAACAACTTTGAGGAAAACTTAAAGCAAAATTCAAAACTCATTAAACATTTGTTGTTAATTGGAAAAAAAAGAAATCCAAATGAAGCTGATAACATTGGAAAGAATTTAACAATCATGCAAAAACAAACCTCTATTTTAGCACCTATGCAAACTGTTTATAAAAAAAAAAAAAATTATTTTATAGACAAATTTTTTAATATTTTGAATTTTTGAAATAATATTTGTAATAAAATAATAAAATAGATTTGAATGAAGATATTTAAAGATTTAAACTTTAAAGTATTTTAATAAATTTTTTTTATAAGACGAGTGATTTTTTATTAAATAAATAAAGAAAGAACAGTTTAAAAAAAGAATAAAAATAACTTCTTTTTTTTTAATTCTGACTCACTCCGAACAAGGCTGCAAGCAACCACTTTTAAGTTGGGAGTTACTAGAAAACAAAGAATATAGTTAAAAAGCAAGGAAACAGTTGACAAAAGACTTTAAAAGGTTGTCAGGAAGGTCATTAATGTTGATAAGAATTAAAACAGGACCAAGGATAGAACGTTGAGGTATACCAGAAGTTACTGGAAATAAAAAAAAGTGTTAGCTTTTAAGGATGACTTTAATAAAGAGTTTAGAAAGAAATGTTTTGATAATCTCAAAAACTTAACCAGATACACAAAATAAAGCAAGCTTATGGAAAAAGACTAGCATGCCAAACTTTATCTAAAGCTTTAAAAATGTCAAAAGCAATAGCCCTAGCCTTGCCACCTACATCAACTAAATAATAAAATCTTTCAGTCACAACAGTTAGCAATTCAGCCATAGAACGAGAAAATTATTCAAAAACAATTCTAGGTTTATTAAAACTTTGTCTATATTGAGATGTTATATTAGAAATATATTATTTCTATTATTATTATTATATATTATTTTTATTTTATATAAAAAACATAAACAAAACCTACGATTGTGAAGAAAAAGCAGGTCTTGTGTTTCAATAACATCAGGAATCATATAAATTATTGAAGTAGCTGAACTATAATAAGCTGCTCCTAACCGACTTCCAATCATTATAACAGATAAGAAAATCTAAATTGACAATTTCTCTTTATCATTTGATATTATTATACATTATTAGAAAAAAATAATACTAGAACAAACTATTATTTTATTCTCATTGAAATTATTCCATACCAAATGTTGTGATTGACTGTCTATATATATATGAATATATATATATATATATATATATATATATATATATATATATATATATATATATTCATATATATATATGAATATATATATATATATATATATATATATATATATATATATATATATATATATATATATATATATATATATATATTAGTGTTTCACAGGAAAGTGTGCATCAGTGTTTCCCATGTATCAGTGTTTCACAGGAAGGCATGCGATCGCACATCATTATACGACCAGGCAAATCACATTTAGCTTTGATAATTTGACTGAGGCTATTTCAAAAAACATTTTAAAAACGTGCTAAATGAAAAATATTCTGAACCTTAGGTATAATCTATACCTTATGTTTGTACCTATACCCAATCTATACCTAAATAATCTATACCTAACGTGAAATAAATTACATCAAAACATCTTAACAAACATTTTTATACTAGCAAAACGCTTTAAAATAAAGTAACAATTTACTGATAATGATTTTTTTTTAAAGTATAATTGACAGTTGTAAATAATTTTTTTAATTTATATTATATAAATTATTTATGTATGGATTTTTTATAAAAAACTTTATTAAAAAATAAAAATAAATTTTGTTTTTATAAACAATGACATTCTACGACAAAAAATTTTAACGAATTTTAATAAGATTAATTAAAGTTAATACGTTTAAAAAGATAACAAAAATTTTGTTGAAAAAAAAATACAAATTTTTTGAAAGCCATTACAACTAAATAAGTTTGATCTTTAATCCTTTTATATTATCAAAACGCTTTTTAACAAAGTAACAAAACACTTCTAATGAATCTTTATATAAAGTATTAATAATAAACTGTTTTTTTTAACTTGAATAATAATGTAATTTTCATGATAATGTTAATCTTTTGAAACAAACTAAAATAAAAAGTACAAATGCTAAAATAAAGAATGAAATGGTCCTTTAATGTGTTATTATTTGTGTATAATGCATAAAATGGTATAATTTACTTGTTTACATTTACATGGAAAACGATATTTTTAAATTAGTAAAAAAAAACACTATAATTTAAATTAGGCTTGAGTATTTTTTAAACAATCACTAAAAGTAAATTGTCCTTTTTATTTAACTTTTAAGGGTTTCTGATAATAATATGTAAACATTAATAAAGATAAAAAATTATTCCAAATGTAATTAAAAACATGATTTAAATAAACTAAGCCTTTTAGTTAGTTAAGTTTTGCTTTAGTTGGGTTATATACATATAATTTTTTGTGTTTTTGCTTTAGTTAAGTGTTACTTTTATTTTCTTTTTCGTTAAGACTTTTTTTTTTAAATAAAGTTTTTTTAGATAAGTTTAAGTAAGTTTTTTTAGCGCATTTTTAAATATTAAAAACATGTCAAAAGCCATGGTAAAATCGCCAAAACAAAGTATTTTTTGCGTGGTCATGTAATTGCGTGCGATCACAAGCATATATATGACCACATATTTTTTGTGTGGTCTTCCTGTGAAACGCCAATATATAGCGGGTGTTTTTGTTTTTAATTTTGTATTCAATGGCTGATGATTGCAGTAAAGGCATGAAACTCAAGGTACTATAGAAAAAGTTGTTTTTTCTTCATTTATATATATATAAATATATATACATATATATTTATATATATATATATATATATATATATTTATTTAAAATCTTATACAAATTTGGACAAGCGAATTAGGATTTTAAGAAGATTTAAAAAAAAAAAATCTACGGTCTGGGTTTTTTCGCTTCAAACATTTATATTTTATGATACCGCAAAACTTATCATTTTATTTTTTCCGTCTTTACATGATTCACAGACCTGATCGTTTAACGGAAATATGTAGTAGTCAACTAAATATCATACAGACACTATAGTATTTTAAAATTGCCTTTGCTACACCGAGTAATTAACAAAGACATTTAAGGGGCAGATCGATATTTTTCAATTTACAAATATACATTAAATATCTACGTAAATTTTGAATTTGTAAATTAAAAAAAAATTAATTATTGTAATTATTGTAAACATTGGTTAATAAACAATAATATTATAATATTATTTAATTATTTTCTTTTATTTTTACGCAAATATAACATACAATACGTTTCATTGCAAGTTTTATTTTTGATTTTTTTTTGTTGTTATTTTCGGTTTACTTTCCCAGCCAACTTATTTTACCGAAATTATTAATAAATCTTTTAATATAAAAACGTTATTAACTTATTTTATATTATAATATTTATTAATACGCAAATTTTATTTGTAACTTTCCTAACTTAAGATAAAAAGCAAGAATGTAAACAAAGAGTTTTTGAATAACAAAAATAAATTAAAAAAATAATTTATTAAACGTATTGAACAACTTTAACTGGAGAACAACTGACATCAATTAAAAATTAAAAACTTTTTTTTTTCAACTTTTAAATGAATGATCTTGCTTGTTAATGACGACACTTTTTTTTTCACATTAAAAAATCGATCTTAATTCTTAATTGATAAACTTAATTCATTTCCTTGTCGTGCGTATTAATTGCGTTTTTTACTAGTCTAGCGCAACAATTTAATCAATCAATTCAATCAATCAATTCATATATTCTGAAATAGTTGTTACATTCACGGAAGTTTACAAATAGTACATGTACTAATCTTAAGTAAAAACCTTGTAAATAAAAGCTACTAAATATATTGTTAATGCTAATAGTAATAATCGTCCATAATTAACAGAACGATGATTTAAGACTGCAAGATTCAGATTATCAGTTGATCGAAGATAGTATCAGTTATTTGCATTTTTTTGAAAGAAATTGTTTAAGGTAAGAGGTAGGTTTTTGTGTTGGTGGTTCCAGACAAACTGGCAATTCAAGAATTGAACAAGGTCACATAGTTTAAGGATCCTTAAGATCCTTAAACTATGTGACTTGTAAGTAAGATGAAGCACATTAGGATTGGATTTGTAATTCTGAAAATGTATTATTTTTAAAGCTTTGTTTTCAAGATGAGATATCCTTAAAACTTCTTGCTGTTGAGATTGTCCCCATAATTGACAAGCATATCGTATATGCGAGCCAAAAATGGCATGATATATGTTTAATAATGTTTTCAGACTGACATAATGGCAAACTTTAGCCAGCATTCCATTTGATCTGCTCAATTTTAAGGCTAAGTCTTTGAGGTGGGATACAAACGATAGGTTGGAATTATAAAATCAATTATAATTCCAAGATTTTGATTGAGTTTAAAGGAATGATTTTCTGGCCACTTAATCTAAAGTTTAAATTTTTATTGATTTTTGTTTTTTTAGATTTGAATATGAACAGTTCAGTTTTGCTACAGTTGAGGGAAAGCTTATTTGAGCGAAGCCACTGAATTAAATTGGCAAGATCATGATTAATGTATTTGTTAATTTTTTTTTAAGAATTGTTGATAATGAGCAAGTTAGTATCATCAGAAAAGTGGATTTAAATCTAAGACTGATTTAATTTTTTTTTTACCACGATCTTAAAAATCTTTGGGAATTTTAAACCAATTGGGAAACCGCATTATACGCGGAGCCATCAGGCTGGCTAACACCCTGACAATGTATATGAATATGTGTGTGAAAAATATTACTAAATATTATTCAATAATGAAACTTTATTTGTTCTTTAAAAAAAATTAGCTCATTTTTATTGCAATTGTTTTTTTGGTTTTCCTTCCTAAACTTCTTTTTTTTTTTTACTCAAAGTTAAATTTTAAATAAACGACTGCATTAAAAATTTACACAAAACATAAGTTAAACTGTTTTTTTTATAACGCAAGTTAAATCGCAGTGATTATTTTTCAATAAACGATATATACAGCAATATAATTTAATAATGATAAATTAAGGTAACTTTTTTATTGGTTACTTGCTAATTTTTTTCAAATAAATAATCATTTGTAGTTGCAAAGCCGCAATTAAAAATTTAAGAAAACATCATTATAAACTCAAAAATTTAACATATGCATTTATGAAAATGTCGAGATAAGAAAAAAATTAATTAATATCAAACATTTTTTAAAATGCAATATTAAATTTAATTATTTAATGTTAAGAAAAAAAATCAAAAGAAAACATTCTTTTATAGTAATAAAAAAAAGCCGTTAAATAACATTTAACTTTATTCATTAACAAATCTTTTCATTTTTAAAATCGGTTAATATTGCTTGTGGGTTTGTTATTCTTTTTTTTAATAATATACTTTTTCCTTTTTATAAATACATTTTTTCATTTTTAAAATTGGCTAAGATTGCTTGTGGGTTTGTATTTTTACTTTTTTAAATCTTTTAAAAATACTTTTATTTTTTCTAATTTTGTTTAATACTAGTATATCATAACTCTTTGTAAAGACTTAAAAATAGAAAATAAAATATAGCAAAAACATTTGCTCAAAAGTATAATCTTTTTTGTACTAAAAAATAGAAAATAAACTTTTTAATTTAAATTTATTAGTTCAGTAAATTTATTAGTTCAGTAAACCTTGTGCTGACCTGTCAATCTGAACTTATTAATTCAGATTGACAGATCTGCACAAGATTTATATAGAAAGATTCCTGTCAATCTTTAGAATACTCAACTATTAAATTTAAATTACAAAGTTTATTTTCTACTTTTTAGTACAAAAAAGATTATATTTTTGAGCAAATGTTTTTGCCGCAATTAATTTAGTAGCTGATTTCTATATAAAAGGTTAGTTTATTGTGACAAAGAAACTTGAGGAAGAGTTCATATCAAGTGAAAAAAAAGATTATAAAAAGTTAATGTCTTTAAAAAATAAAAAAATAAAGAGAATTTTATGACGTCAAATATCACATTAAGCTAAACTTGTTTCTCCGCGCAGCGACCTTGTTCGTCAAGGTTCGTGTTTCGGAGATATAGAGTTGAGAGGTTATAACCACAATTAAGTAGCCTTCTCGTCTGTAGTGGCTTTAGCAGCCTTGAGGAGGTGAATGAAAAAAATAAATATCAGGGATGTACCCCTGTTATATATAAGAAATAAAAAACAAAAGAGATTCAGTGTTAATAATTATTCAACTGCCCATTCACAGGATTCAAAATGCAACTACAAAGTTTAAAAAATGATACAATAGCATTGTAATATGAAAGAAAATACAATTTTAAAACTCATTTTAAATTGAGAAAAAACATGCTTTAAAATGCAACAACAATGTTTTAAAAAACAATACAGTCATACATTGAATTATCAATTCCCCGGTTGGCTTCTTTTAAGTTTGGTAAAATTATTTAACGCACCATAGTGTAATCATTATTAAACAAAGCCTATACTACTTTAAATGCTTTCTAAAGTTTTCTTTTAAATGATCTCAAGGAATAAAAACTTCATAGATTAAAATATGGTTTTATTAATAAACACACTTTTGTAAGTAACAAACTGTCTGTTGTCCTGCCAGGCTACTGCCAGACTTTTTTTTTTTAAATCTTTTTAACATTTTTTAATATTTTCATAATTCAAAATTATGAAAGTGTTAAAAAGTGTTTAGAGACCTGATGGTGTAAAGGACCATCAATAATTGACACCAAGCGCTGCAATGTGTTGAGAAAATCGCACATTTTATGCAATCTTTGAATTACAAAAATCCTGACACTTTTAATTTACGCTTTACATTCAGTAACATAGACTTATGACATAACATGTTGCTTTACTTTTAATAACATTATTACACACAAAAAAAATGTATTTTTAGGTTAGTGATGTTTTTAAAAGAAAAAATAAATATTCCAATGTTTCAAATTTTTCCTCATAGTGTAGTACCATAGCTGTCTCATTTTCTGAAAAAAAGTCAATTAGTTACAGCCTAAGTGTACATACATGAACTGACTTAAATAGGTAAAACATACAGAGAGTGTACATACATTGACTGAATTAAATAGGTAAAACATAATGCTACTATATAAATAGGTAATGCATAATGTTAAATCCTAACATAACACCATTATTCAAACATGGAGATAAATCGGATCCATCAATTTATTGACCAGTATCACTTACTTCAGTTATAAGCAAAGAAATGGAACATATCTTAAAAGCTACATTTACGCTGCATTTAGAAAAAAACAATCTTTTGACTAAGGAAAAGCACGGATTTTCTAAAAAAAAAATGTTGTACAAACCTTATAGAATTTATGGATCTAATAATTCAGGCAATGGAAGATAATTTACCAGTAAAATCATTTTCCTAGATATGAAAAAAGCTTTTGATTTCGTGCCTCACAATAGCGTTTTAAACTAAAAAGATATGGATTTAACTATAATGACCTAATGACATAATCCAACTTAACAAAATTGTAAAAATAATAGATAATTCAACATTGGAATACCTACCTGATTTAATAGTTTCAAATACGAGAGGTCACAACTTTTGATGAGTTTCATAGACAACGTACATTGTCATTGTACATGTACACAGTTATTATTAAATAGATAAATAAAAAATAAATAATAGGTTCCTAATCTATTACTTCCAAACTTTGATATATGCCACTACTCATATTTATTATTTTCACAAACAAGACATAATTAAAAACTTTTTCAAGAAGAATACTACATCTACATTTGTGAGAAGCCATCTTGGAAAAAATTAAACACTGTATATGTGTATCAGTCGATTTAAGGCAATGATTTTGTAATCAAAATATTCAACCATTTTATCACAGCTTGATGTTTGTCTTATAAGATGTATTTTGTTGTGTTATTTGTTAAAATTTGATATGAACAGATATTTTATAAAAAGTAAATTTCATTTTTGTGTTGTTCTTTCTATAGTTATCACTGTTAATATTGAATTTACTAATATGAAAATCTTCGTTGTTGATCAGATATAAGCTTGATATTGAAGTTAAGTTGAGTTTTTTTTAAATCTATCTCTTAAAAAGAACTTTTCTATGTTCATGCCAAATTTCATAGAAAACAATTAAATAGCAAACACCTAACTTTTTGTAGCAGAATATGTATCTTAGTTGAGATATTTTAAAGAAAGCAAAATATTGTGCAAATAATAACAAAGTTTCATAATAAAACTACCGTTAGCTGAATCTGACATTTTAAAATTGGTCACAGTTTTATTAAGCAATACTTGTAACAAAATTTTGTTACTTAAATGAGCATATCTTTTTGTAGAATTGTTATTTTGTTATAAAATTTTTACTAAATGCGATACTGAATTTAGCCTCTTTCAAATGATAAATAATAATAATAATAGTTTGAAATTTTTACACACATACTTTCATACTGCAAGCTGAAATTTTGTATTTTAAATGTATAGAGTTTCTCGATAAGAATGATTTCTGATTGGCTAATCATTATGTAACAATAAGCAGACAAAAAATCACACAAAAAGCTCTATTTATTATGAAAATCCCATTCTACCACAGAGAAAGTGTTAAAATAAATTTTTTGGGTGGATTTTTTTTGTTTAGTAGCAATTCTAAGTTTACTGTTACTTTTGTTTTAAGAGTTATTGCTCAACTTTACATGTAATTAATCTGAAAATTAGCATTAGATGAGGAATCAGGATATGATATTTATTCAACACATTAAAGAAATATCCTTTATTTTTATTGAAAAGGTTTTAATAGAAGTACACACTATAAAGTACAATTTGAAAGAGAGATATAATGCATCTTTTACAATTCCTGAGAAATGAAACCATTGCAGTTTCATACCCTTAAAAGTAAAAAGAGTTTCATTTGATGTTTGCACTTGAATGGATAAGAATTTTCAAGTTATGCACCAGGGAGATATGTATATATGTAGGAGATATGTAGCCAGGGAGATATGTAATCTTTTAAAAAATAAAAGAGCAATTTTATTTTGACTTTAAGGAAGGCAAAAAAAATTATTCTCATCTTTATAAGTTATCCCAATTTTGTAAAACCTTAAAAGATGAACCATGGTTTGTTCAACTCAAGTAAAGCTATGCTGTGAAAAAAATCTTTATCTTTCAATGCAAAAATACAAATAAAGCATCATTCTTTCATATATGATTAATAATTATCATTCATTAATATTCTAAGTGAAAAACATTTCAAAACAAAAGGTCCTAAATTTATTCAAGTATTTTATATTTAACAAAGATAAAAAAAGTAAAAATTTATCTTGGTATATTATTTTTTACAAAAACTGCATTCCAAGTTAACCATCTAGATTTGTAAACAAAAATAAAAAATTTACTATATGTTTAGTAATATTTGCAATATTCCTCTAAATAAAACAAAACAACTAAAGGTCATAAAATCTACTATACTTGTTCAAGTGCATCATCTAAATCAATTCTTTCATGAGTGTAATCCACACAATCATTATCTACCATCATATTGTTGTTATTTCTACAGAATGGCGAAGTTAACTCACACCTTTGAAAACTACTTGGAGAATTAGAAAATTGGTTTCCAACTAAACTAGTTCCTGTAACATCTTCGTTTTGAGAGTTTCTTGTATTTAAATTACAATCATTTTTGACCTCCATATTTTAAATTTAAGTTAAATCTAAATTTATTGGAATGTAAGTCAGTAATAAGTTACTTTAATGAAGTTACCTACTAAAAAATCAAGGGTTTTGGAAAGAAATAATAATTATTGGCTTTAAAACTTTACTTATAAACATATCAATTGGATAGACCTAAGTTACATTAGGTCTATCCAACTGATATTGTAATAGTTTATAAGTAAAGTTTTTTATAAATATCGTAATATTTAATGACTTTTTTGAAGCCATTGTAATAACTTGATGATTTCCGAAAAATTTGCACCTTTGAAGCAAAAGGTTGTGTTTTACTTAATTTTTTTACACACATAATACTATTGCTTAAAAAAAAGTTTAGTAGTTTATACAAAAAAATGTAACTGTATTAAAACATTTTTTTGTAATATCTACTAATTTTTTTTTTATTATATAAATAAAAATAAAGTCAAAATGTAGCAAAATTAAAACTTTAATTTAAAATTGTCCTATAAATTTTTATTATACTAATAAATTTTAGTATAAACTTTTGCATTCTATTAAGTTGTTATTATACTTAAAAAATTTTATATTAACTTTCTGTTTTTTAAATCGCCTTTCGGGAATAAACGATTGGGTGATTTTCTACTTCTAGACCTTTTTATTAGGCGCTTTTAAATAAAACGCGCGAAACGTAAAAAAGGTTAATCATATTTTTTAAATATTAACTTCAATAATATAAATATAAAATATACGAAGATACTGGAGAGAAAATGTATTTGGAGAATGAAAAAAATGTTTTAGAAGAGGCACGCCCATCGTCTTCAAAAAATGAGCCAAGGTGATTTATTAACAATCTGTTTTTGTTACTAGAAAATTTAAGAAGTAGTGACCCAGTTTCCAGATTCGTTTTATTATTTTGAAATTAAATTTTATTATATTTAAAACGTAATTATTTTTATCAGGTCGTTCAAATGATTTACTGTATCTAAATAAAGCTTAAAATTTGTGAAAATTTTTTTAAAAGTGTTATTTTTCTTTTAATTCAAAAAAAAAAGTTTAGCTATCAAGCAAGCTAGGCTAGCAAAAAGTTGCGTTTTTACTTAATTAGTTTACATACATAAAATACGAGTCAACCTATACAACTCTATACTTGAGAAGATATACATCAAAGTTATTTTGAGCTTATTGTTAATATTAAAATCAAATAATAAACTTCAGTCATCCTGGATACTATAATGTAAATCCAAATTTCCAATAGTTTTGAGTAGAAATTTTTTTTTTTAATTTAAGTTTTGAAACAAATTAATGTGAGTTCAAAAACTGAAAAATATGTGGTATTCATATTTTGTTTAATTTATTTTTAGTAATTTAGAACTAGCATATTTACAAGAATTACTGTCAAAAGGTAAACGACACTATGTTTGCAATGAACCAAGAATTGCTTTAGAAGTTTTTGTTGAACTTTGTGAGAAAGTGTAAGTATTTTATTTTTAAGATGACGTTAAAATTCCTCATTTCAATTCCTCAGAAGTTAAGTACTTTTTCAGGAATCAAGTCCTTTAAGTACTCCAAGTTTATAAAGGAAATTATATTTATTATAAAAGTAATGATCATCTATATTTTTTGTAAATAAATGTTATAAAAAATCCATGGACAGAGGATAAGATTCTTACATTTTTTTTCTTGTTATTTTGACTTTTAAATGAGTTTTAAACTATAGTCTTATTAACATTTTTAAAAAGAATTTGTTAAAAAAATTTAGGTTTATATATTCATTTGTAGATATTTCTAAAAAACCAGAAGTATTCAAATTTTAAAAAAATTACATTTAGTTTTTTAATAAAGATGCTAAAATTTTCTACAGATATTTGTATTTATAAAGTTCTTACATGCTATAAGATTTATAACTTAAGATTTATAACATAAGATTTATAAGATTTATAACATAAGATTTATAACATAAACATAGACCCATACAACAATAATATTTCTGTATAGTTACTAAATGTTACTAATGTTTGTTTTTTTTTCAGTAATATTGACTGCCAGTTCCATTCAAATCAATGAAATCTTATAGTATTTGTAATTATTCTGGCCGTATGAATGCCAGCTATATTTAGCAACAGCGTTATTTCTAGATTGTACCCTAATGTTATGCTGATATATAGTAAGCAAAATTGTCACTATATTACAATTCATAATCAGCATATTTATATATCCTTTAACACAACTAGATTATATCAATCTAGTTAAAGTGAGTTAAAGTTTAGTTAAAGTGTGAACTCAGAGTTAAGAAATGGAAATTTTTTTATATAATTTTTTTAATTTATATTATATAAATTATTTAAGTATGTCTTTTTTATAATAAACATTATTAAAAAATAAAAAATTATTTTGTTTTATAAACAATGACTTTTCTAAGACAGCGAAATTCTTTTTAACGAATTGTAATATAAGAATCATTGAAGTTAAAAAGATAAAAAAATTTATTTAAAAAGATTTTGTTGAAAATAAAAGACAAATGTTTTTGCAAGCCGTTACAATTAAATAAGTTAGATCTTAAATGCTTTTATATTATTGAAACGCTTTTTAATAAGGTAACAAAACACTTTTGATGAATTTTTATATTATATATTAATAAACTGTTTGTTTTTTGTTGTTGATTTTTTTATTTGTGTTGATATGTATTTTTTAAATATAATATTTTAAAACAAATTTAACTATAAAAAAAAAGTACATATGTTAAAACAAAGAATGAAATGGTTTTTTAATGTGTAAGTATTTACTAGTTTATATTTACATGGAAACTGATATTTTTAAATAAGTAAAAAAATCGCTATAATTTAAATTAAGCGTAAGTATTTTTTAAACAATCATTAAAAATAAATTGTCCTTTTTATTTTAAGGGTTTCTGATAACAATATATAAACATTAATAAAGATAAAAAATTATTCTGAACGTAATTAAAAACATGATGAAACTAAGCATTTTAGTTTGCTGAGTTTTGTTTTAGTTGGTTGTTCTTATTATTTTCTCTTTCGTTAAGATTTTTTTTTCTTTTTTAAAGTAAAGTTTATTTAGATAAGTTTAAGTGAATTTTTTTAGCATATTTTTAAATTTTAAAAACATGTTAAAAGCCGTGGTAAAATTTTCAAAACAAAGTATTTTTTGTGTGGTCATATAATTGCGTACGATAATATGTCTTCCTTCCTGAGGCACTGATTTATAGTCTGAAATAATGTCATAATTGTTGTTAATAAAATACAATAAAATATAAATATAAAAATTGGTACAAAATTGTGGTTCACTGGTAACATTTTGTAACTGGTGCAATATTTTGGTACACTAACAAAAATTTGGTACTTGTTTAATATTTTGTTTTCTATTCACACTTTAATTTAGCAGGTCATTTTATTATAATTAGTTTGTTTATAATTTTATATTTGAAAAAAAAATATTTTTTTAAGGGCTAATAACAATTTAATTCATTAATTTTAAGTGATGAATTGAATTGTTATTAGCCTAAAAAGTAGTTCTAAGAAAAATCCATTGACAAAATGCCCACATTCCTCAAATTTATAATTTTCTTTACATATGTAAAGAAATTTTAGGAATTAATAGCTTAATTAACTACTTTGCTAACATGTTTCCTCATCTTATCCTAACTTTTTTTTTTAAACATGAAGTATTTATACACAGTATTCAAAATGGTTTATACTTACAATTCATCTAATGTTTAACTTGTTATATAGCTAATTAAACACTATTGCCTAAGATTTTTTTGGTTTAGTTTGAGATTTGAAATTTGAAAGTATTTTTTAGTTAACATAGCACCTGTAGTCAAATAATTTTATCTGAAGTCACTAACTAGTGACTTCAATTATTAAAACTGCGCTCACCATAATCTCTAGTATTTTGTTAGATGTAATGTTTTTCCTAATGCATTTCCTAATATCTTTTTCAAATTTTTTTTTTAAAAAAAAGACCTAAAAGTTAAAAAAAAGACCCCTAAAGCAGGGCTTGGGGCTCTTGATAGAGTAAAAATAAGAGATAATGTCTCAATAAAAATTCTTATCTTGGGCAGTTGTTATCTGCATCTAGCTAAAACTCCCCTGCCTTGGTGCTCTTGATTGAGTAGAGGGTCTCAATAAAAATAGTCATCTTGGGCTGGTGTGAACTGTATCCAACTTCTGTCTTGTATAAGGCCTCCTTGGCAATGATTAAAGGGGTAAGCAGAATAATTCTGTTTACCGGTCTCGAACCCCTCCTTTATTCTATTAGAGTAGATGTAAATCTGTGTTACATTGTTTGCTATCTAGAATAATGAAAGCTGGAACTTCTTGACTCTATATACTATTCATAGGTTTTTGCTTGTACAGCTCTAAAACTCAACTTAATAGTTCTGAGGCCCGCTATAAGTAAGGTTTCCCGAATTCTGTGGTAGATCTTAGCCTGATTCTATCAACAGATGTAAAATATCAGTATTAACAGTGCCATATTGGGCATGGTTAGTATTCCTGTTAATGCTTTTGGTGCTCATTGTTGAGGCAACATAAAGAGTCCTAAGTTACGACTTTGGGTTAATTAACATGACTGAGACAACTGCATAGCTCATTGCTTAGGTCGCCATGCTCTATCTATGAATGAGTCAAGTTCTCTTTAAACTTTAATTAAGCCAAAAGTAATCTAAAATATTAAACATAAAACGATCACCACAACCTAACTGTTTTATATTTTTTACAAATATTCCTGGTCTGCAAAGCAACCTTTCATCAGTTAAATTTTACCTTCTGCAAAATTCACCAGACAGCAGGTTTGGACAAATATAGTGTGCAATCGAATGCTATTGCTGACCAAGCAAGTATTTTTTTTTTGTTAACAACTTAACCATGTAAAAATTATTAAATGAGGGATAGGGAATTTTCTAAAAATAAATCACTAATTTTCTAAAAATAAGTCACTCTCCTTGTATTAAGAGCTCAAGAATACAAATTACTTCTAATAATTGTTGAATATATAAAAAATTTTATTTGAAATTATCGAAAAGGAAAGTTAAGTTATTGTAAAGAAAAAAATGTCTTTTTAAATTGTATAAACATTTTTTTCAAAAAATTGCAGAAAAAAAATTATTTTAAAAATAGTGTAGCCTTTTTGAAATAGTAATTTTTTATGTTCTGAATAGTAAGTCAAGTTTAAATAAAAAAGCTTTCAAGAATCTTCATTGTAAAAATAGAAACAAAAGCATATTAATTATATAATTCCATTGCAATGGAAAGATTTGATTTAACTTATTCATAATTTAAAATGTTTTTTTAAATCTTTTAAAAAATTTTTAGAAAGATTTGGAAAAATAGTTTCAAACCTTTACATTTATCGTAAAAAATACATGCCTACTAATAAGAAATTTAAATATAACATTTAATTTACAAAAAATGCATTTATTTTAATCAATCGTTATAATTAATTTTTTTATTTAATTTAAAGCCTTCACATAAAATAAAAACTTTAGAAAAATTCAGCGATTAAAAGTTATTCATGATTTAAAAATTTTAATTGCAATTAAATTGTTAAAACATGAAAGCAATCTTGGACAAATTGTAAAAAAAAATATTGTGTACATGGATGATCACAATCCATTTCTGTCCAACCCTGAGACAACATTCCTGTCATAGTCTTACAAAATTGTTCTCTTGATTCTTGAATCTGATCTCACTTATGTAACAGATTGGGACTTGCAGTGGCTTGACAAATTTTGACCTTTTATTGAAACTGCTATGGTTGCTTTTATTTATTGTGCTCTCCATTTTCTTTAAAATTACTCCTAACTCCATTCTCTACCTCTAAAATCTCTTGTTTGTTAAAATATGACAACAGTATTCCTGTATGGAATACTCTTGTCATATTTGGGCTAACAAGACAAAAAAAGCATTGTAAACGTTGTTTGACCTGCTCTATCAGCCAAACTTGAGCTCTGTCACATTGTACGAAAGTTTCATTTCTTTCCATTTTCTACCATGGACCATTAGCAGAAAATAGAAATAAATACCTAATAATTTATTTCTAAAATTAAGTTTTAGTTTTACTGAAATTAAAATGTGTGCAAATTCACTGAAATTTTTAAAATTATTATTAGTTATTTAGGTGCTCCAATAAGTTCTCGCAGTTTTATCACAGTACACCCTAGAATATCATTTGACCAGAAAGTTTATGACTTGTTCCTTACCAATGATGCATATATGACCAGAGTTTTGAAGCCAGAACTTGAGCCACTACACTACGGCTAGATCAAATAAATGTTTTACTTAAATTTAAATGTTTACAAATTCATGTAAATCAAGTAACCTTTTATACTGAGGGTTTATTTTTATAAAACCTTTATCAAAATTATCATATATATTAAGCTTTAAAATGTTAATATAAGAATATAAAATGGGTTCTTTTTTCAAAGCAGTCCATATGTTTCTGTTTATTTTTAGAGCTTTGGACACTAAAGACCAGGAATGAGGGGTGGTTTTTTAATTTTTTAAACCAGAATCTTTCCCAACCCTGATTTTTAATGTATCATTGAAGTTGATTTGTTCATTAATTTATACTTCACAAACATCTAAAAGTTTCATTTATGAAACAGGGGGTGCTTACATCACAGACCTGTGTTTCATGATAATGGACCTGTGTATTTGCCTGATTTGACTTCATCAACAAGTGTTTATAAAATCTAAAGAAATGATTGAAACTGATATATGTCAATATATGTTTGGAAAAATTAGGTTCTATAGCTTAAAAAAGGCTTTATATCTTGTCTAAGCATTATTATAGATATATCCAATTCAAATCTTCTTCTTTGAATAAGAGCAAATTAAAGTCCTTTTTTTGTTAAATTTACCTCCTAAGGCCCCAAGGTATATATATATATATGTATATATATATATATATATATATATATATATATATATATATATATATATATATATATATATATATATATATATATATATATATATATATATATATATATATATATATATATAATATTTAAGTGACATCTTTAACAGTATGTGTAATAATCTTATAAGCATTAAAACATCATATACGGTATCATACTATTTATTTCTTTTTTTTATTTTTTACGTAATATTTCGGCTCATATAGTGAGAGCCATTATCAAACTGATAAAACCGTTTAAAAAAAAATAAAAAATAAAAAACCGTTTAAAAATTATAATAAACGTAACCAAATGATGTCATTGCAACGTCAGATATTCAACATTTTTAATTTTACAAAAAATGGTTTCCAATGGTGAGTCATCACCAAATTGCCATTGTCACGATTTAAAACGTTTTCTTTAGGTTTTGAACATTGTACACGTTGTATTTCAATGGCCTCACGAATTTTTCTTGTGTAGTTGTTTGAAATAACAGAAAGCGTTTTAGGCTTCTCCCAGTTTATTTTACCATTACAATGTTGTGAATGTTCTACTATTCCAGATGTTTCCCAGTTGGCTTTTGTAACATTATTTTTATGTTCTTGAATTCGTGTGGAAATCTTTTTTCTTGTTTCACCAATATAACATGAACCACATGTGCAATTAAGTTGGTACACTCCTGGATGACTGTTCGGAGGAAGTTTAGACTTGTTTCGGCAGAGTAAATTTATCAAGGAATTACCAAAACGGAAGACTGATTTAACACCGAATTTACGAAACTCTCTTCTTAGAACAAGGCTTAATTTTGGGATCCATGGTAAAATAACAAGATTTTTGGTATCAATTTTTTGAGAACTAGATTTATTTGTGGAGTATTTATAATTTTTAGCAATATCTGAATACTGTTTATATGAATGTCCATTTTCAGTAAAAACCTTAATAAGAAAATTAATTTCGTCTTGAATATTATGTTCTGAACAAATTTTGTATGCTCGAGCTAAAAAACCTTTAAAAATACTAACTGCGATATTCGGTGAAATACATGATTTTGGTTTTATAAGTACGTTTGTAATTGCATCTTTACGGTGTATGGAAAACTCATATTTGTGAAGGGAGTGATTGTTTGAAATACAAATATCTAAAAAATTTAATTGGTGTTGAGCATTTTCGTATTCGCGTGTATATTGGATTGATTTATCTTGTGAATTTAAAAGTGTTAAAAAAGAATTTGCGTCATCAATATTATTAAATCGAGCATGGCTTTCATCAACATAATGTTTATAAGACTTTGGTATATATATATATATATATATCTTTTGTTAAGATTTTTTTTAGACAAGTGTTTAAACTTATCTATGTATCTAAATTTAAAAATGCGCTAAAAAAACTTACTGAAAAGTAAATTTATTTAGCGCATTTTTATATATTAAAAACATGTCAAAAGCTGTGGTCAAAACAAAGTATTTTTTGCATGGTCATATTGCTTGCGATTGCATGTGAAACACTGAGTATATAACAATTTTTTGTAAATGTAATCTTCTTAAGAAAGATGCTTTAAAATGTCTTAAAAAGTGCTTTTTTTCGATTTTTGATTAAAAGTTAAGAAATTGATTTTAATTAAAAGCCTTAATTTTTTTTTTTTTTCAACTTCTATAAAATTACGCTTCTTTTGAGACCTTTGATATACTTTTGAAAAGAAATATTTTTGGTAATATATGGCCCACCATGTTGCCTAGAACTTTTTATGAATTGAACAAAATAAATTTGATTTTCTCAATCAATATTAAAATGTTCATTTATTGCAGGCAAAAAAAAAATTTTTTATAACCCTAGTGCATATGGTAATACTATATATTATTGTTTGTATTTGTTATATTATTTGGGTATATTTTATGTGCGTGTTTGTCTCTATATCCACATTTTTTTCTAAAAATTATTGGTGTTGCCTAAATTTTGGAGAGCTGTAGTGAGGTCCACTTCTGTAAGTATGTGTGGCTGATTGGCTTTTCTGTAGTAATGACTGATATGATGTAGGCTAAGGTGATAATAAAGATAGCAAGGATGCATCTCTGACAAGTGATGCTAGCAGTTTTTTTATCAGGCTCTCCAAAACATCATTTCTATTTGTCATTTCTATTACATGAGATTTATTTTATCCTTCCTCTCTTCCTAATTTTTTTTTTATTATTTCACTTGGGCTTGACAGCTCAGTCATCCTTGATGAATTTTTTTTTTTAAAGAAACTACTGAAACAAATTGATCAACATTTTAAAAATTATTTTCATTTTAAAAAATGGGATTTAGATTTAATAAGATTTTTAACTTTATTTGATAGATTTGATTCCAATTCTTCTTTCCAAGAAGCTTATTTCTGTTGATATTTTTCTTTTTTACATTGGGGATTATTGTAGTGTATGCTTGTAAGAGATGAGTTTTTTTTTTTTAAAAAAAGAAACTAATCTCTTACAAGATTTTATTTGTGACACTATATTTTTTTGCAACTCTTTAAACTTAATTAATTTTTTTTTTAGTGCTGATATATATGGACAAACAGGTGATGAGTGCGCAGAACCCTACCTTTACTATGCTAAAACTCTTTTAGAGATGGCAAGGGTTGAAAATGGTGTTCTTGGAAATGCAGTAAAAGATGGTAAGATATGTTTTACATTAAAAGTAAAACAAGTATAAACTAGGTAGTAATCATTACTAGTTATCATCATTATCAGCTTTATCATTATCTATACTTTCAGAAAGCTTTTTTCGGAAATCTCAGTCAATTTTCAACCTCAAAATCTTGGTCTTGAAATAACGAGAAAATAAATGTGAAAAATATAAAATAATAAAAACTAAGATTATTGAAGTATAGTGAAAACCTTAAAATTCAACTCTCAAATTTTATGGCCATTATCTTCTTTTCGTTTAAAATAAACAGGTTAACCCATTGTTAAACATTCAAATCACTCCAGCTTCTGTTGCTAAAGTCGTATCTTAATTTAACTCTTCTACAGCTTGTGGTCCGGACAATATTTCTGTCATGGTCTTACAAAAAAATTTTCTAGAACTCTCTTCAATTCTCTTTAAACTATTTAATAAGTGCTTGACTGAGTCTTGTTTTGCTGCCTGCTGGAAAATGGAATCTGTTGTTCCAATTTTTAAAAACTCTGGTGAATATTCTGACCCCTCCGATCTTTGTCCAATCAGTCTTCTTTTTTGTTATTTGCAAGGTCTTTGAGTCTTTAATAAACAAATTTCTTGCATCTAATTTTGAGTCAAATAACTTACTGTCAGACAATCGATATGGTTTTCGATCCTCTCGCTCTATGGCTGACTTGCTAACTGCTGTTAATGAAAAATTTTATTGTGCATTAGGTGGAGGCGGAGAGGCTAGGGCTATTGCTCTCGACATATCTAAGCCTTTTAACAAAGTTTGACGTCTCATATGGCGTATCTAGAAAAGTTTTTGAGATTCTTAAATTGTTTCTTTCTAACCGCTTTATTAAAGTCATCCTCAAAGGCCAACACTCTTTTTTATTTCCAGTAATTTCTGAGATACCTCAAAGTTCTATCCTTGGTGCTGTTTTGTTTTTTATCAACATTAATGATCTTCCCGACAACCTTACATCTAAAGTAGCTATTTCTGCTGATGAACCTTACATCTAAAGTAGCTATTTCTCAACTTTATACTCTTGTCTTGACAAAAAGTCTTCTCTTATTGATCTCTTAGAACAGGCAGCCGATCTTGAATCTGATCTCACTTCTGTAACAGATTGGGGCTCAAGTTGGTTGATTTGGTTTGGTTAATAAAACTCGGTTATTTACTGCTAAGAACTATCACAGTGCTGTTGACATTTTTTTATTAATGAATGGCAACCTCTTTTTTACGTCTTCTTGGATTATCATTTACTGCTGACCTTTTATGGAAACCATATATATAATTGATTGCTAAATCTATAAAAAAAAAATTAGCATCTGCTAAGATTGCTTCTCTTTATCATGCTCACTATTTTCTTACTCCTGATTCCATTCTCTACCTTTACTAATTTCTTATTTATCTCTGTATGAAATACTGTTGTCATATTTGGGCTAGTTCTTCTAATGATGCTCTTTCTATTCTAGACAAGGTCCAAAAATGCATTGTAAACATAGTTGGACTCTTTCTATCTGCTATGCTTGAGCTTTTTTCCCATCGTTGTAAAGTTGCATCTCTTCTTTTCTACAAAAAGTCGCTCTCAAGGTGCTATTATCTCCAGTTCCAGTTCTTTATGTTTTCCTGACTCATACACTCTACAAAATTTTTAAGTCTTCTGTTGACAGTTTCCTTGTTCTACAACTCTTTTTTTTTTCTAGTAACTCCCAACTTAATAGTGGTTGCTTGCAGCTTTGTTAGTAGTGAATCAGAATTTTTAAAAAATGCCAGTATTAAAGGTTTTTAATATTTTTCAGTAATTTCGATTTTAATTTTTTTTAAATCTTATAAGTTGCAATTTGCAACTTATAAGTTGCTATGCAATGTTTGTGGTCATTTTTATTATGTCGATAATGCGATTTGTCACATAAAATAGTGTAAAAATGTATAAATAATAACAATTAATGTACTGTAATAAACTAAATAGTATAAATAATTTAATTTAAAACGTTTGGCATAGCAATTGCAACTTAAATAGAAAATATTGTGAGAGAAACTTATTCAAAATGGCATAACTACTGTTTTTTAAAGTGAAATCTACATTGACTTAAAAATGTGTTGCCAAGCTAGCATTCGTTCTTGGAGTTTTAACCAAATTGGTCATTTCTAGTATGCTATCACATTTGCTATGATCATAATGTCCACCTTTGAGTAAAACAAGTAATAATATGAAAAAAGACAAATGCAAACATCAATTGAACAAATGAGGATTCATAACCAGACACAGAGCACCACAGTAGGATGTTTACATATAAAAAGGTGGCCAAAACTCTTTTCTTAATACCCGCACACAGCTATTACTATTTTCAAAATGTTTATTTAGTAAAGTGTATATGTTCAAAGTTTCAATTTTGATATGTAGTTTTAGAGAAACTTAAATTTGAAGCATTGGCGCTCTTGGTTAAAATTATGATTTTAGAATTTAAAAATTGAAATATAAAGTTAGAGATGCTTTATTAAAACTTAATTTAAAATAATCTAAAATTTAGATACTGATAGCTAAAATAAAATAGACAGGTCCTTAAAAATATTTAGGACAAAATTGACTAATCGACTAACCATACTATTAGCTCAAAAGAATCACATATTAAAAGAATTAAAATGTGTGATTTAATTAGGTATTTTATAAAATTTTATGAAATAATGATAAGAATTTTAGAAAATTTTTTCAGCAGATTCTGCAGTGGCCCAACTATGGTAGGCTATTCTAGAATAAAGTAGAATGGGGAAGGTAGAGGAAAAAAAGATATAAGTTTCCTAAAATGTATTAATGTATGTATAAAAATTTTTCCTGGCTAACATCTTGAATGTCTTAAGACTTTCCACTTCTGAAAAGCTTAAGAGGTCTTCTACAAACCAGTAGCTGGATGCAGTTTACATATTCTCAAAGTGATTATTTTTACTGAGACACCATCTCTTGGATTTGCTCATCAAAGAACTTAAAAGTAAGTGAGTTTTAAGTGTAATACCTACTAGCCTTAGCTTAAAAAGGTGAGTTCTACAAAGCAGCCGGACTTGCAGTAGGTTGTTAAATGTTAGCTAAATGTTACTAGTAGCAGGGTGATTGTAATGAACCTATTCCTGACCTCATAAACCTTGCGAAAATGCTATACTTGAACTTATTAAGACTGTTAAAAATTTTAGAGTAAATAAAGTTTTTTTTAAAATAAGATGTAAAAAATATATAGCATCTAATTTAATATGGACATTGTTTACTAAATTTTCTTATAAATTAATAATGTATGTTTATCTAAATGTTTTTTTGTTTGTTTTTTTGTCTATTTTTCCTTATGCTTTTACTGTTATTTACTTTAATAAGCTTCAATTAATAGTGTTAGTGATTAATATTATTAGTTTGTAGTTTTATTATTTACTTTGAATAGCTCCAATTTATGATGTTAATTATTAAAATTATTGAATTGTTATTTTTGTTATTTAATTTTTTTTATTTTTTATTTATAATTTTTAAATTATAGCACCTGTCCTTGGTGATACAGAAGATGCATCAGCAGAAGGTGATCATGGAGAAGAGGTTGACAATTTAAACATCGAAGAAGGTAAAAGTTAATATTTAATAAAAGTATCTTTAAATGTTTGTAAATTATAAATATTTTTTGTTACTAGTCTTTTTCAACAAAATAAGGTCATTTTATACAAAATATTTTTATTGGCTCATATCAATATCACTTATTATGCACCAATATCAATTTTTATGTACCAGGATTTATTGTTTTATACAGATTTACAGGTGATTTATGTCCTAGTATCAAACCAACTTTTGAAAATGTCTGTTTTTAACATAAAATGTAGTATATTATTTACTCAAAATTTTTTTTTGATTGTGACATGAAAATAATTTTTCTGTTCTCTCTTCATAAGATAATGAAGATATAACATCTGAAAAAAGGGCTGAACTTAGGGCTAATGTAGAGCATGCACTGCGAGAAGGCAATTTATACAATGATGCATTGACTGATGAGGAGGAGGAGGGAAATGATTGTCAAGAAGGTTGTGTTTTTTTTGTTGATCCTTGTTCCATTTTTTACAGCTTTCTGTTAAAGTTTAACCAAATAGCCCAATGAGCTTAAACATCTTAAAACAATCTGTTAAAGCTTCAAACATTCTGTTATTTTTAAAAGTTTTATATTTTTATATTGTTCTTGTTATTTTGTCATTAATTTGAAGACAAACTTTTGCATTTGTATGCATTATTGTATTAAAATTTTTGAATTTCTGAATATTTTTAGATCTTGAAGGCAACCCAAAAGAATCCTTTGAAGTTTGTGAACAGCGAAAAAATGAAGAAAATGAAGATGAAGAAGAAAATGTTGAAAATGAAGTTACAAAAGAAACAAGTGACTGTGAAGCTGTTGATGACGAGGAGATTACAAATATGCAACTTTCGTGGGAAATGTTTGAACTCTGTTGTATTATATGTAACCGGTTAGTTAAATAATTTACTTAATTTTTCTTGTTTGATTTTTTTTTAATGTTGATCAGTATATTTTGAATAATAGAAATTTATTTCAAAAAATTATAATATAAAATAATAATTATAATAAAATAAAATTAGAAAAATAATTTTATGTAATATATTGATTTTAAATGACCTGAATACTAGAATGATGACTTATGGAGAGGAAAAAAAAGTCAATGAAGCTAAGTCATTTCTGGCAGAAGCAAAGTATGGGTTGGCACAGATAAGTCTTGAATCAGGTAATTTTTATTTAGTTTATTGGTTTGTTTACTATTTTGTAAAAACTGAAAAGCGTTTTTCATACTTGTAATTATATGTGTAATTACATTAAAAAAATTTTGTGTATATTTTGTTAGTAAATAGTATTGTATGTTTATAAATAGTATATGTTTATGTGTATACTTTTGTTAGTTAATAGTAACATCTATAGTTAGAGCTAGAATGTTTTTGATTTTTATTTATATTTAGAACGCTATGAGGAATCAGTAATTGATTTTCAAGCGTGTTTAGAACTTTACAAAAATATTTTGACTGATAGAGAGGATCGTAAAATTGCAGAAGTATACTATAATATTGGATTAGCACTCTTATTTGATAAAAAGTTTGCTGAAGCAATTACAAACTTTGAACAAGCTGTTTCAGTTTTAGAGGCCAGAGTAAAAATGCTTGAGAATAAAGTAAATGAACTAGAAAAAAATGGGGATAAAGATAAAATAGATGAATATAAAAAAGAAATAACTGAACTAAAAGATCTTGTTCTCCTTGATATGATGGCTAAGGTATTGGTCCTTTTCAGCTCTTTTTAAAAAAATATTGAATTCCGTTATTTATTAACCTGTTTTAATTTTAGATTGAAGATGCTCAAGAAATGAAAAAGCAAGGTGATGCATCTGTAGATGCAGTTAAAAAGTTTGCAAAAGAGATGTTTAGCGGAATAGTGAGTTTACTGTTCTCATTGTTATTTTTTTTATTTTTTTACATTACATTTTTTATTATAGTTAGTATCAAGCTATAAAATTAATTTTTTATCTTGCCGTATTTGTTGCACATATTTTGTGACTGCTTGTATAGAGTTTGTTACTGCTTGTATACAGTTTGTTGCTTGTCAAGTTAGTTGTTTTTTATTTATTCAGTATATTCGAAAATATACTGGTACCTCTAAGAAATATATTGCTTAATTTTTTTTATTTAATATTTACGTAAGATATGCATAACAGGTTAAATGAGATGAATGCTTATTTTTAAATAAATAGTTATAAAGAAATTTAAAATTCTTGCTTGACTTTAATCATGTCAATATCGACTAAAGGTTTTGTCAGAATAAACAAATTTAAATTTGTTCATAAGCTTAATTAAACTTGTTAAATTAAGCTTATGAATAAGATGCAAAATTTAGTAAACTAAGAATAATGGAGCTTAGCATCAGACAACACCTTATTAAATTTTTGTAATAATATAAAGGCATTTGTTCTCAAGAGAGTTGTTTTTTTATAAAAGATGAAAAAATGATTACGATTAGATAAAGCAGCTGTGCAAGAAAATTAAAACCGCGGAGTAAAATAAGGTTTGACTTTAAACAGACAAGAAGGACTAAAAGCTTTCTTAGCTGTCTATATCCGGGAAGTATGATATAGTATATATAGGAGGTGCATTTATCAGGGGAGAAACAAAAACTCAGCCAAAAGACCACAAAAAAAATCATAAAAAGTATCCCAGTTAGGTTATGGGTAGTTGTAAGTAGTGTGATGAAGAGTTTTTACTTTTATTATTTAAGTTTAATCAAAAAAATTTAGTCCAAACCAAAAGTTTGTCACGGTTTGTGTTAAAAATGCTTGAGAATGAGTAATGTCAATTGAAGAAAAAATTCTGGTAGACTATGGAACTCCTGGGTCTTGGCGAGGCAATATATTTAGAAAAAAATTTTAAATATATGTAAATCCGTTTAAAGAATTTTATATAATTTTTTAATGAATTATTTATAAATATTGACTTTATGAATGACTATTGACCTATAAAAATATTTGTTATAGTCAAATGGTTTTGAAGAAGGATTTGACCAAGGATTTGATAAAGAGTTTAACAATACAGCTACTTCTAAGGTAAATATTTTTTAAATAATTGTTAGACTTTTTATTATGTAACACCTGTCTTTTTTTGTAAGGTACTTTAATTAGAGAAATTGGTGTAAATTAACAAATAAGAGAATATTCTCATTGATAATCATTAATAAATAAATAGCATTACAATTAATCATGTAATTCATAAGTGTTAAATTTGTTCATATTATTTTTAATCTAATACCAATTATTGTGATAATCGCGACATAAAGAAATTAAATAGATCATTTTAATAATGACAAAGAAATTGAGTAGGAAAAAACCAATAATTAAACAGTTTAAAAACTTGTAAATGACTACATGTAAAAGTTTAAAAATTTTGATATTAAGTTAGTTAAAAGCAAGTTGTTTTAACTTTAAACTGTGAATAGTAAATGAGGGAAAAAGTTATATGATGTGTGTGCATACAGTTTTTAATATTTATTCTAAATATAGCAAGTTTCTTGACAAATATACTCCATCATTATCAATATATAATATATTTCATTTGTATATATCAATATATACAATATATCAATATATTTCTTGACAAATATACTCCATCATTATCAATATATTTTTCATGAAACTATTATTTAATGGTTTTAAATACAGCTAAATCACTTAAGTAAAAAAAAGATTATTTTTAGCTTTTTTTTTGTTTATCTAATTTGGTAAGAAAATATGAGTAATATTTAAAAAAATTAGTATATTTAAATAAAGGTTTAATTATCTAAAACTTTACCTCAGCTTCTTCCCTCCTTTATACCCTTACCCCCTCTCCTTCCCCTCCCCAATCTCTATTAATCTCTCTAATCTGCATCAAATATAACAAAAAATTTCAAATAAATATTCAAATAATAGCTTTATTAAACAAAACTTCACCTCTACTTCCCTCACCTTGACTAGGGTCCTGGCCTCAGCTAAACAAAAATATTGGTCAGGATTATTAGTAATTGTGAGAATATAATTTATCATGTGTTATATATTGTGATTGATTACAGGTTCTAAACTATAACACTAATAACTTTGGTATTTTTTCTAAAACTCAGGGTTCCCACATGCCTTGATTTTACATAGGATAATACAATGAAAGTTTTAATTTTAATTTAGCTCTGTGCTATCTTACCCAAAATTAAGACATATGAAAGCCTGAAAACTTTATAAAAATATAAAATCCAATTAATGTCATGTAAAATGAAATTATGTGAATGCTATAATGAAAGTCTGAAAATTTTATAAAAATATAAAATCTAATTAATGTCATTTAAAATAAAATGTGAAAGCTATAAATTAATTGCATTTGTAAAAACAGTATTTGTGCAACATTAATCGCTTACCATTATTAGTAGATACTACTGATAAAACAACTAAAAAATACCAAAAAGTGAATTTTTTTTAATTTTAAAGATAAAGTTTAAATAAAAAGTGTTTATAGCTTCTTTTTTTTTATAAATTTTTAAAAAAAGAAAAGTAAAACAAATCCAAGATATTGAATTTGAATTGGAATCAGGTATTTAAAAGAGATTCTTACTATACCCAAATCTACAAAATAAAATAACTAAGTTCTATTCGTCTGTTTAAAAAATCAAAATTACAAAATAAACATTTGACATAAACAACTTTGACAAAATAAACATTTTAAATCTTATTATTTTAAATTCTTATCTCTTTTGCAAAATTAAAATATAATGAAATTAAAAAAATAACTGTAAGTGAGATGTTAAATCATAAATTCCATTTTTAAATAAAAGTGAAAGAAAATTTACTCAAATCGCAATTAAGCTGCCTTTCTAAAATATTCCATTCTCATTCTTTTAATTTCTAATTGCTCTAAAAAGTAAAAACTTGTTTTGTTGAACTGAAAGAAAATTGCTATATAAAAAAAAAACTTTATTAGTTGTCTTTTTTTATTATTATTATTGTCTTATTTTAAACAAAGTAATTTTGTTGCAGTTTAGTTTATCACAAATCAAACAATTAAAGAGAAGTTAAACATTTATTAAAACTTTTTGTACTAAATAGTAAATTGTAAAATTATAAAGTGCAAAAATTCTTTTTGTGTTATGCATATTCAGAAAAGTTTATTATGTGCTGTCTGCTTTCAAAACCTGATTGAGCGTAACTGAAATGAGCAAATCAATTTTTTTTGTTTAAATGAAGACATAGAAGTTGTGTGATAATAATTAACATATTTAGAATAACTCCTAATCCTAACTTTAGTAATATATAGCAATAATGCATATATTTTAATGTGCTAGTGACAGAGTGGTAGAGCCCCTGCTTTCTAAAGAATTTCTGAGTCCAATCCTCATGGTGTCTCAGGTAGTACCTGATACAAATTTTTAACTGAGTACAAATTTTTTCTTTACCGCCTTGTTTGTCTCATGTTTT
This sequence comes from Hydra vulgaris, assembly GCF_038396675.1. Classification (NCBI taxonomy): domain Eukaryota; kingdom Metazoa; phylum Cnidaria; class Hydrozoa; order Anthoathecata; family Hydridae; genus Hydra; species Hydra vulgaris. The sequence goes on along the minus strand of NC_088926.1, from coordinate 15,774,662 downwards.
GGAGTTAAAGGCCTAGAATAAGTTGTAGCAACAATTTTAAGTTATAAAAAAAATGAGTAGCCTTGTTTTCTGTAGTGGCTTTCTTTGAATAGACAGTTATAGTAATTTTATATTAAAATAGATATGCATACAAATAAATTGCAAATCTATACATAAGTCTAAAGTGCCCACTAAAAATCTCTTCCTTTTTTTATTATTACAATTTTATTTTATTTTTTAATTGCTGTTGGTAGTTGTGGTTTCTCTTAAAACTTGACAACAACAGTTGAGCAATAAAAAACTTGGGGACTACTACCAGGGATGTTGTTGGACTTTTACTCAGTAGTTTACTTTAGTCATGACTTTATAACAGGCCTATTAACAATAAAATGACATCAAAAACTGTAGGAAAACTTTTTCTGTAACATAAAGTGTCAAAGTGCTAAATAATTTTAGTCAATTTTCAAATTAATTTCTAATAAATATCATAAATGCTGTGTCACAAACAAACATCAATCATTAATGCTGTCACAAATTGCAATTGAAATTATCATAAAAGAAAAAACCATTCATCTTCCTTGAACACTGAAAGAAAGAAAAAAGTGGTTGGCAGTCATACCATAAGATAATATACAAAATAAATAAGGTACCGTTGTTTGTGAAAGGCACTGGTCTGTTGGATACACTTCAACAATAGGTGATGGCAAGGAAAACCCTTGTTATCTCTTGAACAAATCTTCATAAATAGCTTTTCATATAAATTAAGCTAATCTTTTTAATATAACAGTATTTCATTCTGGGTTTCAAAACAATCAAAATCAAAATGAGTGTCAAAATAAGCAAAACTTTCATAGAAATTCTGAAATTAATAACAGTTTATATTAAAGAAATTTAAAAAAAATTTTAATTGTTTAATAATTGCCATTTTTAGTCGTTAAAAAATTATCATTACTAAAATGACCTAAACCATCTGAATGTCCCTAAAGTACTTCAAGATCTCACACAGAAAATAGAAATGTTCAAAATGACAAGTTGCCTGCTTTCAATTTAAAAGATGTTATAAAATCTTTTAATAATCTGAAAAAGAAACAGGAAACTGTATATATATTCAACACTAAAATAATATTGATTCAATTTTTAAAGTTTTTTTATAACAAAGGTGTGCCGTTGTTTGCTCTGAATATAAAGAATTATTTCCAGTATGAATAATTTCACAGGTGGTCATGTTGTATGTTGTAGCTTGTGATGGTAACAGGGTAAATCAAGCCTTTTTCAAAATATTGAAGACAGATGGCGTACCTCGCCAAACAAAAGATATATCTTTTATATAATTTTTTGCACTTTTTAAAAATATTGCAATAATTGGGTAACTAAAAAGACACATAAACTTGAGTTGTTGTTTTTTTTAAAAGGAAAAAAGTTGGAATTGATATAAATAAGAATCAATTGATTAAAAGTTTAATGTTTCTGCATTCCCTAAACTAATTGAAAGGCAAAAGTTTCAACTTGTCTAAAAGTATTTTGTGAAGAGCAGTCTATGCCTTAAAATATAATCCTGAGTTAAAATGTGTTAATAAGATTTCTTTTCTTTCAATAATAACTGAATTTTGGAGAATTGGTAATGTTCATTGCCTTAATGCAGATGTACCTATGCATGATTCAAATTAAATTGCCATTTTCTGGTGATTTTAATCTTTAAAAGCTGTTAGAACTTGGAAACATGCCTAAAGAAATGTGCTCTGCTCATGGCTTACTATATAACAGGCCTTGCCAACACGCGGCTTGCGTAAAAAACTGGAGGCAAGATAGTTTTATATTTGACTAGCAAGCAATTTTACAAAATAAATACGGGGGTGGTTTTTTTTTTGTAACAATAATAATTATAAATTATTATTATAAAATTAACAATAATTTTTATTTAAAATTTTTTTTAATAAAATTAATTTAAGTTGAATATATATATATATATATGCATAAGTTTAATATTTGCATAAAATTTACAATAACAAAACACCCGTAATCATTTTAACTAACTTCCAAATTAAAAAAAAAAAGTTAGTTGAGAGGTGAAGGATTAAGCAAAGGATTAAGCAAAGGATTTAATTTAGTATTTAAAAAATGGTTCGTCGATGTTTTGTAACAAATTGCAATGGCAATTATAATCCTCAGAATAGAGTTAAAACATTTAGACTTCCAAGAAACATTGAAGAACGAAAACGTTGGATTGTTATAATACCAAGAGATAATGTTCCTGATACTAATAACATCGTAGTATGTGAAAGACATTGGCCAAAAAATTATTCAACTGTTACTGTTATGGAAAGCTGAGACCTCGTGATGCTCCGTCAGTATTTGATTGTATAAAGTCAAGCTTAGTTCCTACTGTACCCATGCCACTTAGAAAAACATCAAAAAGTCTTAATAGTGTTCGCTGGCAAGAAGAAGACGAGTTAGCAATATTTAATTCACAAGAAAAAATAGAAAGTATTAATGTTTTATATGAAGAGTTAAAAACTAATAAATTTAATTTTGCTATTATTAATTATTTATGCAATGATATATTATATATTCAGTCTTCAGACTTTTTAAAGGAAAGTGCTATGCTAGATTTCTTCTTTGCATATATAAAGATCTCACTTTTGAAGCATTTCATTGTGGAGTTAAAATTAGTGTTATGACTTTATCATCTAACCGAGTTTATATTATGAACAAATTTTCTCATTTCCAAGAAGCATTAAGATTTTTAAATTGTTGTGAAATAACACCCAAAAAAGAAGTTGTATATCAACAAATTTTGTCAATGAATAAAACATGTATTGGGGAAAAAAAGTATCCAATTGAAACAATTGTGCGAGCATTTGAGTATTTTTCTCTTTCACGATCAGCCTACAATCGCATCAGAGAAGATTTTGAACTTCCAAGTTTACGTACTTTAGGAAGAATTACATCTAAATGTAAATCTTTAGATGATACCACTTATATCAGACATATTTTCTCTAATCTTAGAGATGATAGACAAAAAACATGCATTTTACTTCTTGATGAGGTTTATGTTAAACCAATGTTGCAGTATCATGGTGGCATAGTATTTGGTAAATCAGTTAACAAACCTCATCTGTTAGCAAACACAGTACTGAGCTTTTTGGTTGTAACATTGTTTAATGGACCAAAAAAAACTCAAGAACCAAAAAAAAAAACTCAAGAACTTGAATTTTATATTGATGGAGAAAAAAAATAGCATGGTGGGTTGATATTATTTATTTGTACAAGCTTGAAATGAAAAACATTGTCAAAATGTCTAAATTAACAGAAGTTTCTGTTTATGCAAATCCAATTGAAATACAAACTGCCATCACTTGTCTGCAAGTGTTTTGCGATGAAACATTGTCAGCATTAAAAAGTTATCCAAACCTGCATGAAAATGAAGGGACGATTATTTTCATCTCTAAAGTCGTTGAATTTTGGAAAATTTGTAATGTTCACAGTCCATATGCAGACATTTGTTTGAAAGATTCTAATCGAGCTGCTATTGCTTCTGCTAATAATGACAATTTAAGCAAACTTTCTGCAATGGGTGATTTTGCAATACAAATGAAAAAAATAGAAAATGGAAAAAGAGTCAAATTACTAACAAAAGACACTGCTAATTGTTTAGCTCAGATCTGTTATGGTTTGGTTCAGTTGTCAAAATATCTTTTAGATACAACTCATCAGTATGTATTATTAGGCAACTTTACAACAGATCCATTAGAAAAGCTCTTTGGAAAATTAAGACAAGGCCCAGGAGGAACTTATTTTATTTCCATTCAACAAGTTCTTGAAAAAGTAACTATATACCGTACTAAGTTGCTATTAAAGTTTGAGAAAAGTTCCGATGTGTTAGCCAATCTAGGTTCAGATCACTCTTATAAGAAAATGTAAATTTTTACCAAGCGAGGGTATTTGCAACATTATTGACAATTTACCTGCTCTGTGTGATTCATTGACTGTTGATATTAAAATGTCATTAGTTTATATTGCTGGGTACATTATTCGTGAAGATAAAAATCCAGATGACACCTTTTATTTCTATGAAGGGTATGGAAATTTTGTAAAGGACATAAATTGAGGAGGTTTAACAATTCCTGGTGACAAAGTCTGTCAATGGGCAACTTACTGTTACATTCTTTTTTATGAAGCATATAATGACACTTGTCGGTCATCACTGTGTAACCTCCTTATGATGCTATCAGAATTTTATTCATTAGGTATGCAAAGACATGGATTAACAATGACAAATATTTTATTTAATAATTATTGTCGACTCTATTCACCTCGTTCCCACAAGGAGCCAAAGCAGAAGTTGATAAAACTCAGCGCAAAGTAAAATTTTTGCAATGTTTTTAACAAAAACTGTAAAATAGTGTTTAGTAAAATATCTAAAAAGCTTGTATTTACTTTTTATTCTCTAAAGATTTTATCTCTTTTTTCTCAAAAATTTATTTTTAATACTTAGAAAACCCATTCATAAATTTTGTGGTAAATGCTAATATGAAATTATAGCAATATATAAATCTATATATACTAAATTGTTTAAACATAATTAGTTTTAGATACATTTGAGTTAATTTAAAATTTTTATAAATGTTATTCGTTAGTTATATTACAATGTTAGTTATAAACAAAATTAAAAAAAAAAAAGAAGAAATTCATCTTTTCACTTTTTATAAGTTACTTTTAGTAGATATATCATACAAATATTATATTCATGCAAAAATCACCTAACTGAAAATGTAAACTACTGCAAAGTAATATTTTTAATCTTGCCTCCAGTTTTTTACGCAAGCCGCGCGTTGGCAAGGCCTGTTATATAGTAAGCCATGGCTCTGCTCAAAAAGTTTATTTTGGTAAAATAACTCCATATTACCTTTTATTCGTATTGTAGAGTTATTAAAATTCCTATTTTCTACAAGTAGTAAGCATGTTTTAGTCATAAGTTTGTTATTTGATATGGGTTACCTATTGCTATATCATGTTTCATGAAGTAGCTGATAACCCAAAAAACTCATTGTTAATTATGAGTTTTTTAACAGTCTAAAGAGTAGGCCTAGCATGCCACTGTTCCTGTGCTAATTCATACTTGACAGTTGATGTATATACATTTTGCCGGGAATGTCCTACTAGTTAGTCGATGGATTTACTTATCTATTCGTATTTGTAAGAGAACACAAAGACAGCTCAAATGCAAAAAAAAAAATGCTTCCATAAACAAAAGATTTATGGGAACATAAATATCTTCCTTTGCGTATCTACTTTTTTATTCTAATCTAATAATATGCAAAAAAAGACACTCGCTTCTGTTGTTGTTTTTTTTAATTGTCTTTCACAATTTTGATTAAATTTAAAATAACTCAAAAACAACAGATGAACCAAGTATATATAAAAGTAGTTTAAATACCCTTGCTTTTATTATTACCTGGCTATAAGTTATTAGGGACTTGAGATAAAAAGTTTCGTAAAATTTGTGTGAAATCATTTGAAAATTTCTTTTTTAGGTTGTGAAAAGTTAATATAGTTTTTCTTTTAATTAATTGCGAATTTATTGATTGCGCGTTCCATAAACAATACGCCTAATGTTTTTATCCCAATAAAAATTGTAGTTTATGCCCTATTGTCCGAATTGTCTTGGTAAACTGATGTGACGTGCGATTAGTTTTTTCTTTTTTTTTCTATTTAACGTCGGGTTAGTTATTTCGTTGCAGACTCGCGCTTTTGCGAATCTGCAACGCATTTGCACTTAGATAAATACTTTTAAAAGAGTGGTCGCATTTAAGCCCGATCGCACCTTTTAAAATTAATTTTAAGGTATTTATTCTACTAGAAGTACAAAAAGATCTTGAAAGCGTAATATTTATTTTTAGGATGTAGTAAACGATATTGGTTTTAAAGTTCGTTCTATAAAAGTAATTAATATTTTTTGATTTTTTTTTTTTTTTTTTTTTTTTTTTTAGTTACAAATTGATTATCAACTAATTTGCATTAGTTATATTTATTTAAATTTAACATTGTTGCAAACTTTTCCTTATTGCACATATTATGTTTTAATATTTCAGAGAAAGTCGGAGGACGAATTTCCGCCAAGTGAAGCTAAAAAATTCAAACCATCAAATGATGCGTCAACTGACGAGCTTTAGAGAAGACAAACATTTTAGTGGGAAATAGTATGGCCTTAATAACTGAAAGCGCTTGAATGAGCTGCGCAGCTCGAGTTATGTATTAATAATCAAGTCAGATAATTTGATAAATTTGCTAGCTAAAGGCTGCGATTACAAACATCTTGAGGAAAAGTTTTTAAAAAAAACTGTTGACTCGTTTAAGCTCTTATAATTTTTATTTTTTTTAATTAAAAAAAACTTCCTTTATTTTTCAGAATCCATAAAGAACGATCAAAGTTAACATGCATCTTGTAAATATATTGCTAACGTTAATTTTTAAATGTATAATTTTAACAAAAAAAAATATTTCTTTTAAAATTTTGTTTTCGTTAAAATTGAAGCACTCTTTTAATTTTTTTTTCTTTTATCATATGATCAGTAAAAACTTAAAATTGTTTTTCCTAAGTTATGTTGAAGTATAAAACGGTTTTAAAACATTTAATACCTTCCCAGCAAACAAGCGACGTCTGGAGTCCTCTTTAAGACGCCATCTGGACACATGGTGTTACTGAGTTTTTATCAAAGTTTGAAAAAAATCCCTTTTTAAATCTTTGCAAGAAATGTGCTCAAGTGCTTATTTGCTGATAATATAAACTTAAAGAGTTGTTTAACTACCATGGACGGAAAAAAAAATTTTGTAAAAGTCATTCGTCAGATAAACTGATAAGTATCGGTTCTTATTTATTATAATAACATATTAACCCACAGAGTATTAGGTTTACCTAATTGATTACACAGGCCAACAAAAAAAAAAATTCTGGTGCCGAGCAAACAATTTGTTTTTTGTATAGCATTTCTCATTTTAATTTCAAATATGCAACTCTTTTTTTACCATCACGTCAAGTTGTAAAGGTATTTAGGTTCAAATCTTAATTATTTAGGGTAAAGTCCCTAATATTGTCGAAAAAAAAGTTATTCAAATGTATGTCAACTTGGGTCTCAAAAGAAGCGTATTTTCATAGAGATTTTAGAAAACATAAATATTTTTCCTTAAAATTTATTGACAAAAAAATTATGTGAAAAAATGCTAAAGACATTCAAATTGACCATTGAAAGAAAAGAAAAAAATTTTGAAGGATTTTTTTTTATTTTCACTGATATTTTTATTTTTTAAATGATTTTTTTAATTAAAATTATTTTTAAAATCTAATTTTTTTGTTACTAATATATGAAGAGCATGTTTGATAGTATGGCAATTCTGAGATCAATCTCAACTGGTTTGAGGTTTGCTTATTAAGTTTACTACGATCAAAACAAACAAAATGGCGTAAATTGAAGAATAGAAGAATAAAACTGCAAAAGTAGATAAAGAAGTGAGAAAAAATAATTTCTAAAAATGAAAAGACAGAAGGCAAGTGGATCTCAAAACAGAAAAGGTGCTGCAAAAAGAGCAAAAGATGATGCTTCACCCAAATCTTTCATGGAAACATTTGAAAAAACAACATTTGTTAGAAGGTAAAAAAGACTAATGTGAAAATAAACTTGTTATTAAAATATATAATTTGTTTATTTTGAAGTTGCTTCAACAAATACCAAAGTTACTCCTTCAAACCCAATTTCTTCTACAAGTACTCATCAACCTCTGCTGTATTGACTGGCATCTCAGATTCAAGTGACACAGTTTCTACATAAATTATTTCAGAAATAGAACAAGAAAAAGAATTGTGACCTAATGGAATTTTGCAAGAGTTGCATGCAGACACAGAAAAAGATAATTATGATCAAGTCAAAGAATTAAGAAAAAACAAGTCTCATCATGATATTGGAATGTGGCCAATGACAATTTCCTCATCTTTTTGAGATGCAATGGTACAAATTGGAACAGAGACATTGCAAAATCAAAACTTCCCTTTCCCAACTGATGAAGAAAAAAAGAGAGCATTGTCTAAGAAATGGTTTACACGTACACTTCACAATAAGCAAAAAGTCTTACGAACATGGTTATGTTATTCTTATACAAAAAATGCCTTATTTTGTTTCTGCTGCTGCCTATTTAATCGAGAATCTAATTCATCTACAAGAAGCACTTTGATCTTGAAAAAGGATTTTCACACTGGATGAAGCTTAATCCACGAATTCTAAGTTATGAGGGAAACTCCGCTCATCGTTCGGCATTTTTAAATTTGAAAGAATTGGAAAGAGACTTCAAAAAAGTGTGGGCTAATTGATGAACAGCTTCAGATTCAATTCACTAGAGCTGCTCAGAAAAGGAAGCAAGTTTTAGAGCGTGTTACTGGATCAATTCCAATGCTTGCCCAGCAAAATTTAGCACTAAGAGGTCATAATGAGTCTCTACAATCAGATGAAAACTCTGGAAATTTCCTTGCTCTTATGAAGTCTCTAGCTAAATTTAACCCATTCATGAAAGAACATTTAGAATCAGTCAGTTCAAAATCTGATTCTTTATCATATTTCTCTCATGGAATTCAAAATGAACTACTTAATCTGCTTGGTTCAAAAGTACGTAAATCTATAATATTTAATGTAAAAAAAGCGAAGTATTACAGCATCATTTTTGATACCACTCCTGATTCATCACAAGTTGAACAAATGTCTCAAATTATTAGATATGTTGATATTGAAAGTGGCAAAGTCACAGTAAAAGAAGCTTTTTTAGACTTCATTCAAATTCATGGTAAATCGGCTGAAGCGATTGCAATGGAAATAACAAAAAAGCTTAATTTAAATGGATTGAATTTTCAAGCCTGCAGGGGCCAATCCTATGATAATCAAGCAACTATGGCAGGAGCTAATTTTAGAGTTCAAAAACGAATATTAGACTTGAATACATTAGCAATACTTGTCCCAAGCAATAATTATTCTTTAAATTTGGTTGGAGTCCATGCTACACATTTAAATAGTCAAGCTGTTACTTTTTTTAACACATTAGAAAAATTATTTGTTTTTTTCTCATCGTTAACTCATAGATGGGAAGTTTTGAAGCAATATGTGAAAATAACAGTAAAAAGCTATTCAGATAAAAGATGGAGTTTAAAAGCAGCTGCAGTTACCTTCATATCAACTCAACTTTAGGAGGTGTTGGCAGCATTGAAAATGTTACGTGATTCTTCTGGAAAAACGCTTGACTAACGAGGTGATGCTGGACTTATTCTTTCTGCCATTCAAAGGTTTGAGTTTGTGGCTCTTTTGTACTTCTGGTCTGAAATACTTCCTTCAATTGACCGAATTCAAAAGTGCTTACAAAGTAAAGAAATTACTTTCAACCAAGCCTTAATTCAATTAGGAACTTTGACTGATAAAATTGAAATTTAGAGAAATGCATTATGCACCTCATTCATTACAAAAGCTGAGGAAATGTGCATAAAACGGGATATTAACCTGGAACGGAGAATTCGAAAAAGGCGTGTCATCTCAGGAGAAACTGCTTCAGATGCAGGTCTAAATGCTCAGCAAGAAATGGATCAATGTATGAAAGAAATGTTGGACAAACTTGGTATTGAAGTTTCTAACCGATTTTCACAGTTAAGAGTTTTAAATGAACGATTTGGCTTTCTGTGCTCCATTGAGTCTGTCATTAACATACCAAATTGGGAAACTAATAAAGCAGAAATGAAAAACCTTCAAAAGAAATGTTTTGATCTTGCTTCTTGGTACTCTAATGATCTTAATGGCAATGAACTTTTTGATGGCTTAAAGATGTTATTGTCGCTCTTAGAAGAACTAATCTGCAAGAAAAAATGGACTTCTTTCCAATAGGGCTCCTTACCTACATTTCATCTTTGGGACTTGAATCATATAAGACTTTAGCTACTGCTTTACAGATATTTATAACTTTACCAGTCTCAGTTGCATCATGTGAACGATCTTTCAGTAAGTTAAAACTAATTAAATCGTATTTTGGTTCTACAATGTCACAGGAAAGATTGTCAAACCTTGCACTTTTATCTATTGAATAAATTTGCTTCTGAAATTGATTTCTGTGATATCCTTCAGGATTTTGCAACTATAAAATCAAGAAAAATACAATTTTAGCTGAAACACCTGTGCTTTATTGACTGTATGCTACAAAATATATTGTTATAATAAATGTGTAATGTATATTCATTTATTCATGTGTCACTTATTTACTTTAAAGGAATATTAACTTTTTTGTTTGCAAGGCGGGGGGGGGGGAGGAGAGCAATTTCCCTATTTGCCCTGGGCGGCAAAATTCCTAGATCCGCCACTGAAAACAGCTATTATAAACATTAAAATTATTATAAAACAGCTGTTAGAAAATGCGCAAGCCACGTCAAAGTTTAAATAATTTTATGCGCGTTTTGTAAAAAATATTAGTTTGGATTTATAAACAGAAATTTTTTATAAAAAATACTTATATTGTAACATAAAAAAAATTACCCACCCTCCTCCTCCTTTTGTTAATCCCTCCTCCTCCGTTTATTAGATCTGTACTAAAATTCTAACCCCCACCCCCCTTGTATTAAGGACTCGAGAGTATGTAATAAGGCATGGATGTCCTAGTCGAATGCTCCTCTGTGGTGCTCTGTGATAAGACCAAAATGTCTTTTTGAAGCAGCTTAATAACTTAAAAACAAAAACGCTACCAAAAGTATAATTTTTCATTACATTTTCTTCTTGCAAAATTGTTTTATTTTTTAATTCATCGTTTATTCTGTTGCATACTCTTTACTTTTATCAATTTGTTATTTAAATCACTTTCAATGTTTCCAGGTTTAAATTTAAAAAGTTATTTTCTTGTTATAGGTGATTTTTCTCAAAGAAAAAGAAAAAAAATATTTCTTTGCCTGATCTCATCCTATAAATTTTCTGCATATATGATACTTCTTTTGTGTGTGAGGGTATGTTTCTCTATTATTATTGTTATTATTATAATAATTTTGTGTGTGTACTTACGCAACAAAAATACGTTATATAAGCAATTGCTGTTTCCACGGGAAAAGATGTTTGTTTCTCGAATATGTCTGAGCAAGTTTTTAAAACCAGAAGATAACATAAATCCTATGTATAGGTGTCAATTTTTTTTTTTTTTAATTTCATTTATATTGCTGTTTAACAAAAATATTCAACATACATATATAATATGTCCGTAAAACGAAGAAAACAGTAAAAATATGTCTGTAAAACGAAGAAAACAGTAAAATCTTGTCAATAAGCACCATTTTTGTATATACAATATAAAATATAAACTTTTCTTATTACCATGATCTTTTTAAAATGAAGAATTAAACAGACAGGAGCTCAAAGAAGATGATACGTTATCGTTAATTTTTTCATAGAGCCCCTATATATACTGTCAATAGAATATCCGTATTATATTAATAACTCTAATGGGCATAAAACTGCTGCGCTGATCAGTAAATCAAATAAAGATAAAAAGCTAAAAAAAATAGAATCAAATAACTTCAGAGTTATTCAAGCACAAAAGAATCTCAAACTTTAAAAATGTATTTTTTGATTTAGTTTATGATTTTTTTGAGGCAGTTTAAGTATGTTACTTAAATTTGCTTTTAGATAACATTTTTTATTTCTATTTGTTTCAAACTTTTTGTTATGGTTTTCAGGTGAGAGATTATTGTTGAATCGATACATAAAAAATTAAATGCTGATAGATATTTATTTCAAAAATATCCATCATTTTCACATCGTTCGTTATAGGTTTTTTTGAAGTTATGATGGTTGAGTACTTGCCCATGATATATTTGTCTAACTGATGAGGTAATGAATTAATTAGTTTGAGACTTTGTTTATTAATATACTAACGAACTCGATACATCATACCAATTATATTGGTGATCTTAGATTGAATATATGTTATTTTAGGAAGCCAGTATAAATTCTAATCAACAAAAGTTCCTAAGAATCTTATACTGGCTCGTTTTTTAACTAATTTGTTATTTAAGATATGGTTAGGCAACTTAAAAGAAAGGTTTTCTTCTTGGGTTTTTATATGGAATAATCTGTAGTTTGTTTTCTCTGAGTTAAGCGAGAGTTTATTCGCCCTAAACCGATTATTTTCTTTATTTAGTTTAGTATTCATGTCTGCATATAATTTCTTAATATAATTGTTAGTAAGAAATAGATTTGTATCATCAGCAAACATGAATGAATTCAGTTTTAAAGATGCATTGCAAAAATCATTTATATAAATTAAAAACAAGAGTGAAACATTTTTAATTATAAGTTTTATTAGTTATACTATAGTGCTTTAGTTTATCTAATAGGATGAAGTGATTAACTGTATCAAATGCTTTTGATAAAATAAAAAGTCCTAAGTTAAATTAATTTTGTTTAAAACCATTATTATTTGATCAATTAATTCAATGATTGCATGTTCAGTTGAGAGATTTTTTTGAAACCCAAACTGGTTTAGATATAATAAATTGTTTTTAGTGAAGTGAATATAGATTCTATAACAAATTACAAAATTACAAATCCATCATAGGTAATTTAAAGTATGGCTGGACTAGCTAGATATGGTTCAGAGATTTTTTACGTTGGTTTTTTTGTAATCCTTATTCTACTGCACTGGTAAATTAATTACTTTGACAACCATTGGTATGTAAGTGTGCTTATGTATGTAAGTGGATTTATATATGTATGTTTGCCTACGCCTGTATGTATATTTATTCATTTTTTCCCGCCCTACGTTATTTTTTACTTTCGACGTCGTAGTGGTTTCGTTTACTGTTTTCGACATCGCTGCTATTCAAACTCTGATTTTTTGATTGGTTAGCAACATTCAATCTAGGAATCTACACGGCGTTTAACTTTGTATGGTTTTGTTGTTTTTATAATTTTATATATACTTCTATATCTTATCGTCTTGAGTTTACTTATCCAATAAAGACTAATTTCAGCAAGTTGTTGCGTTTATAATAAAGTTTTATTCACCAGCATTTATTAAATTGGTGGTGCAGTTGAGTATTTTGTTGTTTTCTATTAGAATATAATAATTTAATATTGTAATTTATATTTTATTTTATTATTTTTATTAAAGTTTTCCTTTACATTTTGCTCTATATACTTATCTTGTTATACTTATATATATATATATATATATATATATATATATATATATATATATATATATATATATATATATATATATATATATATATATATATATATATATATATATATATATATATATATATATATATATATATATATATATATATATATAGTGATTATTAAGGTACTCCCAGAAGTCCTAACGGTCTTATCAATGAGCACCGCGAAAAAGCATTTGACTAGGAAGTTCACACCTTCTTTCTTACCAATTTCACTTGTTGGGCTTCTTGGTTTTGAGCTAGAACTCTGACCACTGCGCCATGGCAAGATTATATATATATATATATATATATATATATATATATATATATATATATATATATATATATATATATATATATATATATATATATATATATATATATATATATTAGGGATATGACTTTTTAATTTTTTTTCAAATAAAATGTTTCCTGTATCATAAATCGATGAACTTTTACCTAAAATCATGAAAAAAGGCCCAAATAGCTTTCTGCAACAAAAAAAGGTCACCCCCAAAATAAAAATTTGATTTACCATTTTTATACATTCATTTTTGACCGATGTTTTAATCTTAAACTTAATTCTCAGCTTAATTCTATTTATTTCATTATTTTGTTATGAATTTATAAATATAACGCCACACGTTACCATGGCAACGAAACGGCCGTGTGCCGGCAAATACTTGGAATTGTTATGTGATGACGTCATTGTGTTACCACGGTGATATAGACGACTGTAACAGACTGTAGAAGATTATAGAACTTAGTAGAACATTCTGGAAGCTCTAAATAATTATATAAGCGAGCTGCTGTCAGAACTCAGTGTTGATAATGTGAATAGTTCTATGAAGTACTCTGCGTGTAACTGAGCTAATAAGGAACTACTGTAGCGAACTAAAGACGCTGTAAGTGTACGAAGTATAAGTAGTTGTAGCATTATCGTTAGGATACGGACTGGATTATCGAACTGTTATCAACATTGACTGGATTATCGAACTATAATTGGATTACTATACAGTTAAAGTATTTTATTAATTAAACGACTTTATTAAACGGATATTTACGCTCAGCTATCCGTAAAGTCGTAACAATATTATATGATGTCTCACAAGAAAAGTCATACCACAGTAACAAAGAACAAGAAGACTTGGACTAAAAGTTTGGTGAGATTTCAAGAGTCACACAGAAGAAGAGGAAGCGTGGCTGTAGAAGAACATTCACTCGATGAAAAATCCAGAATACCACTTCAATTGCAGATCGTAGGAAGATACCAGTTTCTCGGAGCATATGTTAAAGGAAGAAAAGAACGAATAGACCAAATTTCTAAGGAAATTACAAAATTGTGGGACAATAAACTGAATTTTCCACGTGTGTCTGATCAAGTGATAAGAGCAAAGCTTATGAAGGTGCTGAAGGTCTATGATGAATGTGTCAACCGTGGAAAATATGATGTTCTCAATGCATTATTTGACATCACGAAAGTGAATGGCCAGTGGTTATCCTCGGAAGATAAACGTCTATACCACCTACAAAAAGAAAGTAAAGGACAGGTGGGGTACTCAACAGGACAAGTGGCAAGTAAAGAAACCATTCACCCTTCCAAGAGAAGGAAAGTCCAGTCTGGAACAGCAATACCTTCCACATCACAAGTCCTGTCTACCACAGACAGTGGTACTGAATCTGAAAACTGCAAAAGTAAGAGTGAAGATGATGAAGACGACGACGGTGATAAAGACGATGATGAGGACACTCAGAAAAAAACTAGAAAGCACTACAAAAGTAAATTTGCTGTAAGTATGGTTACATCAAGTGGAGTTTCCACAAAGAAAGCTGCTAAAATATGCAATGTATTATCACAACAAGGTATTGATATTCCAACTCCAAGTCAATCAGCAATTTACAAGTCCATATTCAAAGAGGCAGGTAAATTAAAAAAAGAAATGATACAACAACTTAAAATGGAACAGTGGTCCTTACACTTTGACGGCAAACGAATAGATGATAAGGAATATCAGGTAGTTGTACTTCAGAATGAAAGAACTGACGTGAAACTTGATGCACTGCGTTTAAAAGATGGCAAAGCTATCTGTTGCTTAAAAAATTGCCGAACTTATTGATGAATACAATTTGTGGAATTCAATTAAGATGATCATTACTGATACAACAAACGTCAATACTGGGAAGAGAAATGGAGTTGTTGTGAAGTTGCAACGTATGTTTAAATTAAAGGGTGTCACAATACCACAATTTATCGGTTGTCAGCATCACGTACTAGACAGGATTCTCCGTCTGGTGATGGACGAAGAACTTGGGGGTGATACCAAATCTCCAAACATTGAATACCCATTTGTGTCTGAACTGTTGAATAAGTATGATGAACTGAAGGATAAGTTTGTGAATGGAACTGTAGAAATTCTTGATAAATCAGGGTGGAGAGACGATATGAAGTTTTTGTACCATTTAACAAGAGTGTTTAGGTTCTATGAAGAACAAAGAAACTTCCCTCTGATTCACTTTCAGAACATTCCTAATATGAGCAATGCCAGATGGAACTCAAGAGCCATTCTCGCCATTCTGGCGTTCATTCTTATGCCTGAAGCGAGAAAGAATTTGGAGAAGGTTTGCAGGTTCATTTCATATGAGTGGGCAGAACATTGGTTTAGTAGTCAAAAGTACAATGACAATGACTTCAAGAATTTATCTGATGTATTGAAGCCTTACAAAAAGGCATTGCAGTCATTCAAAAATCACTGGAAGAAAGAGCCATCCGTCATCGACATACCACGAAGTAATCAGATAGCTGAACGTGCAATCAAGGTGATGCAAGACCTGTATGCTTCCTGCAGAAAGAAAGACAAACTGCAACTTCGATTCATTCTAAGTAATAAGCGCTAGACTCTTTATGAGACGTGAGCATCATGTGACCCATGTACTAAACACAGTAGGCCTATAGACACAGACAGTTATGTATATTGTTGTACTAGACGCTTTGATACTGTTAATTTTGTAATACTTGTATAATTATATATCACATAATGTTTTTTGTTATATCACAGTACATGTTGCATAAATAAATAAAATAACAACAGGAGTATGACTCTTACAACATCTTCAGCCTTTAATATTCATTTACTGTACAAAAGTGTACCTATTGAAAATTCGATTTTTTGGTTTTGGGGTGACCTTTTTTCAAAATATGTCAAAATGAAACATCTATTCGTTCTTTTTACATAAAAGTTCATTGAATTACGTTACAGGCCTAGTAGGTTGCAAAAAAGTCATATCCCTAATATATATACATATTAGAAATAAGAATCAAACCCTTCTTTTAAAGTTCGGGTCCGGTTCGGTTATATCTAATGTTTGAGTTCGGTTCGGTTCGGTCTTAAGCGCAGTTCGGGTTCAGTTCGGTAACAACTAAAGTTCGGGTTCGGTTCGGTTTGGTATAAACCTAATTGTTTTTTTATTAGTTTTATTAGCTACATTCACAATGATAAAACACAAATAAATTAAAGTAATATTAAGTATAATAATTTAAATAACTTGCAATTCTTTAACTACAGCAACTTCAATAGTTCAAAAAACAAAACGCTGCCGTTAAAGTGCGCAAAACATAAAAACAGCAACTTTCTGAACAAAAATAAAGGTAGCTTAAGTAGCCTGATGTCAGTCTAGTAATCAAGGTTTTTGAGAAATATTAGCATTTCTAATGTTTATGGCTTTAGACGAGCCCTGCGATCACTCATCATCACACCACACACTGAAAAGACTCTTTCACTAGCAGTACTTGTAGCAGGAATAGCCAACAATATTCTGGCAATCAATGCTATTGTCGGAAGCTTATTTTTACAGCCATTGTCTTTCTAGAATTGCAATGCATCACACGCTGTCACGTGCAGTACTAAGTATTTGTCAAATTCATGTCTTGTGTCATTACTGCCAGCTTTAAACAAATTTGCCAGCAAATCATACGAGTCTGGGTCAACTACACTCTTTTTTAAAGGAGGCAGTTGATCTGAATGACTGCATTTACTAAAGCTGTCTATATCTGTACTGCCTTCGAATTACGAATACTGTCACTATCTGAACCATTGATCTTTCAGACTGACCGTAAACAAATTATTTAGGCTTCCAAAAAACCGCATTTATAAAAAAACGCAGTTTCGGTTTTAATTTAAAAAAAACCCGCGGTTAACCGTAGTTTTCGGTTTTTCTTGTAAAATAATAATCCTCTGTATGTTTATTTTGCATAATTTATTAAAAAAGTTATTTAAACAAAGTGTTCACACATTATGTTTATATTTCGAAATAAAACTTACAATTGCTTATTTTTATTGTAGAAAAATTTTAAGAAAACTAAAAATTTTAACGATTCATCAGATAGTCGTGATCTAATTTTTGTGCAGAAACTAGTGCAGCTCAAAAAAACGTGTTCGACATATGTTGAGTTGGGCTTTATAGAGATTATCGCATTGTAAATTTTTTCAAGATTTTCTATTCTTTTTCCCGTATTTCGGTACAACAAAAACTCTTGCCTAAGCCATTTGAATTGATCTTTATTGAGAAGTGAATCTTATTCATCCTTAAGAGAAACTGGTGAACTTTCCGATGTCGGACATGTTGCTTCAGCTAGTAGTGGTTCCTCATCATTAGATGTAAATCAAAAAAACCTAAACGCAAGTTTAGGCACTTTAACAACTGCATAACATTTCCGTTAATTCTTTAATTGATGCGCTTTTTTTAAATTTGAATGCAACAAAGATGCAATTTCTGTATTCTTAGCAAATAGTTTTGTGAGCATGAATTCAAGAAAAATCTCCTGTCGATAACATTACATCTCTGCTAAGGTTTTTCCAGTGCTAGTTTTGCTGGCTCTAAAGCGGCATGTAATGAAGCTAATGACTCAAAATCTAGCTAGTTGATTACATCAAGAGCATTTAATTCAATAAATGTCTGGAATAATCATTTTTTAGTTTTTAACAAAGACGCAGTCATTGAAAAAGTTTCAACGATGACAAACATCGAGATGCAGTTTGATTTTTTTACAAATTTCCTCAGTAACTTTTTTCTGAAAAATTTGTTTACGATCTGATGACATTTTTATGAAGTTCACAACTTTTCGTGCATTCATCAAAATTTCAGGGTAGTTAACATTAATCTCATTGTTTACTGATTCAAAACTAAAATTACCATCGTAAATTCCATGTTCATCATCTTCTGAATCACTGTCCGTTTCCGTGGGAACTGGTACGTTTGCATCTTCATTTTTCTTGTATAACGTGTCGCATACACCAAGATAAATTGCTTGATTAAAGCAAAATTGATCAACAATGTCCGTTACCTGCACAAGCTTTTTGTTGATTGCTGCTTGCATTGATTGCAACTTGAGTAGAACCTAGGTAGTAGGTTCTACTCAAGTTGCAATCAATGCAAGCAGCAATCAACAATAAGCTTGTGCAGGTAACGGACATTGTTGATCAATTTTGCTCTTTCCATAGAGACACCAAATGAATTCAAATGATCCCTAATATCTTATATTAAATTTTCTGCTGGACAGGAACCATAAATCCTAATGAGACCGGTTTTATAGGTTTTCTTACATTTGCTTTCATGCAGGTTAACATCAATGTACCTTCTGTCCGTGGTTTTAATTTTTTTTCTAGTGTTGGATTGGAGCTACTGCTTGATTCTCCAGATAGTAATTCCATGACGTTGCATTCTTTGCAAAATATGAATCTGCAAAGTAGGTGTGGATCTACTGGAGCATGTTACAACAGAACCGCACCTATTACAGATGTCTTTAACATCTCTTGAATTTGAAGTTTTACGCTGGGTAACAAATTTCGGGAAGATATATTTTTAAAATATATTTCATCAAATATATTATCAAAAAATTAAATAATTGATAGAAACATAATAGTGAATTATTTTTATTGCATATAAAATGCTGGTAATGATTAAAAACACATTTGTGAAACTGGATGTGCAGACTCTTAAAGTCTTATACATGACGTTTGTTCGCCCAATAATTGAATTCGCGGTTCCAGTGTGGTCCCCTCAGCTTAAAGGAGAAATAGAACTGCTCGAGAAAGTTCAACACAGGGCTACGAGACTCAATCCGACTCTGGCAAAAATGAAATACGAGGAAAGACTGGAGATTCTTGGCCTCAGCCCATTATGTGAACGCAGACTTCGTGGAGATTTGATCCAGACTTATAAGTTATTAAATAAGATTGAAAATGTGGACTTTTTAAACGGTTTCAAGCCTAATGATTTTCAATTATCTAGAGGAAACGGTGTCAGGTTTGAACGCGAAAAAACAAAGTGCAACTTAAGACACTCATTCTTTACTAACAGAATAACAAAACCATGGAATAAACTACCTAAAGAGGTAGTTAATGCAAAATCAGTAAACAGTTTTAAAGCACAATTAGACAATTGGCTTCTTTTAAATAAAATTAATACTGACACGGCTGTCTAAGTGTGTTATTAATACACACACTCGTCGTCTTCGGGCGGCTACAGCATCTACTACTACTACTACTACTACTACTACTACTACTACTACTACTACATATCTATGCGTTAATATTTTATTAAACCAAAATAAACTCTAAAAATATCCGTTTGTCTTTTTAAGGAATAAAAATCTTTTATATAAAAAATATTTGAGTATTCGAATACTTCTAATATATTTGCGTATTTTATTCAATATTCGAGCATTTCTTTGGAATACTTGAATAATT
This sequence comes from Hydra vulgaris, assembly GCF_038396675.1. Classification (NCBI taxonomy): domain Eukaryota; kingdom Metazoa; phylum Cnidaria; class Hydrozoa; order Anthoathecata; family Hydridae; genus Hydra; species Hydra vulgaris. The sequence goes on along the minus strand of NC_088926.1, from coordinate 15,754,709 downwards.
TTGAAAATGAAAAGACATGTTAAGCTTTCTAGCAAAATATAATCTATATATAAAAAAAATTAACTACTTACAAATTTTATTTTTTTATACCTTTCTATAATAAATAAACATTCAAAAGACATTATACAAAAAAACCGCCATAACCATTTTTGAAAACCAACGGTTTTTTATTTATACCGGTTTGACTAAAAACCGCGGTTTTTGGTTATCGGTTAAAACCGATTGGAAATCCCAGTATTATGTTATGTATTGTAGATTTGTGTAACGTATTATATTATGTATCATATTATGTATTGAAGGCTTATTTTATGTATAAAGTTATCATAGTTATGTTATGTTATGTATTATTTTTATGCATTTAATATATATACCCAGGAAACGTGCTTTTATTCGATTGTGGTGCGTAAAGCTGCCGCCGGCATGCCGATGCTGGTTCACTGTAAAACCTAATGCGGCTTGCCGCCGTTGCAAAAACGCTAAAGGTCTGCTAGCCCATTCCTTATTGGCTTGCCGCTGCCGTCTGAAGCGGCAAAACGCTTAGTTGTTAAAACGTTTTTAAAATGGTATACCAGCATCGGTAAGTGAACCGCGGTACGCTGTAGTTTTACCAACAAAAGCTAGAGCTTGCATACTCGATGTAGTTAAGGATATATTTGTAAAATACGCGAATTTCAAAAGCTTTAATAAAACGAAAAGTTAAACTTTTATTTTGTCAGGTTCCAAATAAAATACTTTAAATTTTTCAACAACTCCGAATATATTAGCTCCTCTTAAATTATATTGCGCTAGTAATAATTTAACTAAATTTGAAACTTTTGAATTTGTTATGTTGCACGAGATGTTGTTAAAAACGCTCGTATTTGTCTATTTGGCTCAACGCACAGTGGGCCAGAATTCACTTTTAATCGAAAAAATTAATAAATAATGAAATATATATGATAATCCTGCTGAAGGAGAAACTGACAGTAGAAGCCTAAGTTAGATAAGTGCTGTAATATATATATGGGCAATTCCACGGCGGAAAATGAAAAAGTAGTCAAATTTTATTCTCTTTTTCAAATTTTATTTTCTTTTAGCAAATGAATATTGATGTAGACACATGAAAGTTTATTTAAAATATACCTTTTGTACTAAAATTAATTTATTTAAGCCATTTTTATGCCTGTGAAAGTTACGGTTTTTCTCATTATCGCATTATAAAAAAGGTATCATTGTAAAATGTTATTTTAACCATGAATTTATTTGCATAATCGGAATTAATTTAGCGTGAATTAATTTATGCTTGAAATTCTAAGTAGTTTCACTTAAAATGTGAACTAATTTTTTTATTTAAAGATATTGAACATGAATTTTAAAAATCCCATCTGTTAACCGAATTTATTGAGTATACTGAGTATACCCAGAAAATTTCATGCAAGAATCATTAGCCAATACAAAGATATTACGTTTCAAAGTTACCATAGTATTACAATAATCAAAATTTGTAAAAAACACATTTAAAGTTTTTTTCAAGTAAAATCTTGTTTAATGTCCACCAGAAATATATGACTGATTAGTTTTATTTGACTTTAGTTTATCACTGAACCCTTTGGCTACTGATCTTAACTTTTTTCTTTGCTTTACACACTCTTTTGTTGACTTTCGCTTCATTTGGTTCACACGAGAATTGTCAAACTGAATAGATGTCATCACTGTTATATACCCAGTCAAATTGAACTCTTTTAAAACATCCAAAATACCTTTACTACCATTATTAAAATGAATAACAGCAGAGTAAGTTCCCATTTTAATTGTTTCTCTACTGACAAAAGTGCTCTTTGGAACTCTGGACCATAAAATGGCATTTAAAAACTCATTTAGATTTTGTGTCTTACCGTGGAGACATTTAGATAGCAGTTGATCGTCTTGTAAGCTTTTATAAATTGGCATTAGCAGATTTTTAATCCATACTGGAATTAAATTTGATGGAATCTGCATCGAATTTATTACCTTATCTGTCAGTTTATTTCTACCAGACAATGGTGTTTTAGTGCCACTGTATAATTTTACTAAACTTCATAATCGGGTACCCATACACTTTTGAACATGCCTAATACATTCAAGTTTTATTGGAATTACTCCTTGTTCAATGTAAGGTTTTGATTTTACAACATCTAAAAATGAGCTTGTGTCACCATCTCCAAGGTACTCTTTATAAATTAAGTTTCGATTTGAAATGGACCGATGAAATATGTCAACAGCCCCTGATGATTCTATGGATCCTGAAGACCCTTCATGTTTTATTTGACAATTGTGGTCTAACTTCCACTGCTCGTATTCTAATGTATTTTCTTTACCTATCCACATGTCTTGACTTGATTTCAACATCAACACATTTATCACCTGTTATGGCTGTAACAATGCCATGCAAAGAAGAATAACCACGTCGTTGCCATGAGCCATCAACAGAAACTTGAGTGCAACGAATATTATTTACAATTTCAGTATAAGGAGCTTCTATAGCTGCCTTTTTCATGCTACTTGTTGCAATTTTTTTATAGGCATTTTTAACTTGCAAGTCTATGTTTTGAAATGCCCCTTTAGCTAAAGAATGAATGTTCATAACTGACATGAATGTCTTCATTGAAACATATCCGCAGCCAATTTCTCAAAAAGCAACGACAGCTCGAGTGTTTACTTCCTTTAAATTGGCTCTCTGAATTATTTTTTATTTTTTTATTTCTGGAAGGTATTGAAATTTTAAGAAAACTACATTTTTCATTGCAACATTGTAGCGATAAGTTATGTGAAAGTCCTTTTCTTTTATTGGGATAATTAATAAGCTTAATGTTGCAAAAACAATCTGGGCATGAAAGAGACTGAGCAATATTTTCCAACACATGAAAATGAATAAAGACGAAATAATCTGATACATTGGAACTATCGTTTTGAATGCTGTAAGATAACTTTCTTTCGCTAGAACTAGAAGGTTGATTAACATTTGAGGTCTTACAAGATTTTATTTGGTATAACACAGTTCCATTTTCTTTGTTTTTTTCTAGAAAAGTTTTTTTTGTTCCTTACTTTATATTTTTGATTTAGGTTTTTTTTTTCTTCTGAACCCATTTTTATATACACTAAATAAAAAACTAAAGTTATTGAATCATATTAAAAATATATATCTCACATTAATTGATATATTGCAATAAAATTTACAACAACTATTTAAATTTGAATAAGTCACACAACAATATGTTTTTAAAGTTTAGCTCAACTCTTTTATTTTTTATACAACAAATGTGCTTTTAAAGTATAGCTCAACAGTTTACCAATATAAAAATGAAGCCTATCATAGCTTAAGCATAGATTTTAGGGCTTAAATTATGTTTTTTGTGTGTGTTTCTAAGGCGTTGCTAAGGTCAATAATTTTTATTAACTCTGGTAAAATACATTTTTTAAATGTCTAATTTTTTTTAGTAGTCTACCACCTTAAACATCCAGCGCTTTTTCGTTAACAAAATGAATAACGTCATTAAGTAATTCGTGTTGGTATGACAAGATTCTAACTGAAACTTTTTATATAAGGAGAATGAAAAAAAAAATTTATTTTAATGTTAATTAAATGTATTTATACTGTTGCTTCTTTATTTGTTTATGTATTCTTATTTTAGTTGACATATAAGTACATATAAATAGATAAAAATAAGAATTAAATAAATATATATATTTAGACATTAAAAGAAAAGAAGTTTTATTTGCTATTAGCGTAATATAAATAAAAATCTGTTTGAATCTTTTTTATTTTTGTTTTAGTAAAATAAACCGTTTGTAAATGCAATTATGAGTCATCCATAAAAAACGTCACCCTATATAAACTGTGATATAGCAGTTTTTTCGACACAAATATTTTAAAAGATTTAAATGTAAATACTTTGCAGCATTTTAAAAATTCAATCCAATGAAAATAAGGCAATACGTATCAATGTGAGGACTGTAAGTAAAAACTTTAACAAACCAAAGATTTTCTTATTTAAACGTCTCAAATAAGTATTAATAAAGTTTTAATACTAAAATAATTTTTTAAAGTTGGCCTTGGTCTTGCGTAAAAACTGTTTTCCATTAGATAACTTCCACAAATGTTATGAAAGTCACTCAGGAAGAGTGCCACCAGTTTTCTAAAATTTCCTTTGTTAATTATTTTTAATGCATGAGTTCAATAATTTTGCAATTCTTTTGTTACGTAACTTTAAATCTGGATAATAGATATAAAAAATTCCACGATAAAGTAAGTGATGTAACGTAAGTTAAATATTTGTATTAAAAAAAAAAAAAAATTTATTCTCCTTAGCCGGTCACCTCTGATAAAATTTTATATATTTTTTATATTGGCATAGAATTCTTAACAACTTATGAAAGTTTCTGACACAAACTGTTTTACTAATTCGTAGAAATCTGACCTAAAAGTTGAAACCATTTTTTCCATGCTTTATATAAGGTTACTTTATATATATATATATATATATATATATATATGTTTGTGTGCCACAAAATTTGAAATCAATTTTTGAAAGCTTTTTTCTCAACCAATTTTGCTCAAATTTTGCACACTTAATCATTTTCGATGACAATACAAGGAAATGGAAAAATTTGACCAAAAAAAGTTAATTAAGTTAACAAAAATTTAATTTGTATTTCCCCATACATTTTATTTATTTGATATAAATTGCGTATTACGTCACAAAAATCATTGATTTGCAAATTATTTGCAGTTTCGAAGACATAAAGCGCAGCGATTCAAAACCTATTGTTTTTTAAGTCTTAAGTTATTAAGTTAAAAAACAAAAATTTAGAACGCGCTACTTTTTCCATGCTTTATATAAGGTTACTTTCTATTTATATATGTTTGTGTGCCACAAAATTAGAAATCAATTTTTGAAAGCTTTTTTCTCAACCAATTTTGCTCAAATTTTGCACACTTAATCATTTTCGATGACAATACAAGGAAATGGAAAAATTTGACCAAAAAAAGTTAATTAAGTTAACAAAAATTTAATTTGTATTTCCCCATAAGAACACTGAATTAATAAAAAAAAAATTAAAAACGTAACAGTAATTTTTCCTTCTACAAAAGATAACAAAAAAAGAATTTCTAGGCCCAAGAGAATTCTGCTTGCATAAAGCATGGATTTGAAAAAAGAATTTTTTTTTGATTTACTAGTTTACCTTGTTTTCCTTGTAAGTTACGTAACTTAACTGGCATTTTCAGTAATACCGGTTTTTACATCCATTTAAAACAAACGTGACATCCATTTAAAACAACCATGAAATTCATTTAAAACATCGTGCCAATCAATTAAAACAATCATAATTTTCAATTAAAACATTTAACCCATGCGCAATCTCAACATTCTATAATATTCAAAAAAAGGGTTTTATTTTAATATACATTTTTATTTTTTTATTCAATTTTTGAAAATTATCAAAAAAAAATTTTTTATCTAAGATAAAATGTTTATTTTCCAATTTTTCTGACCTAAGACACGCTTTTTTGAAGCGTGTCATAGTTCAGATGACATACCTCGACAGTAATTGGAAAATAAACATTTTGTTTTAAATAAAAAAATTTTTTAAATAATTTTCAAAAATTTAATAAAAAAATAAAAATATATATTAAAATAAAACCTTTTTCTTTTTTGAATAATATAGAATGTTGAGATTGCGCATGCGTTAAATGTTTTAATTGAAAATCACGATTGTTTTAATTGATTGGCACGATGTTATAAATGAATGTCATGGTTGTTTTAAATGGATGTCATGTTTGTTTTAAATGGATGTAAACGCCGGTAAGTTCGCCCTCTTTTGGCCAGACTCAAAACTTTTCAGCTTATTTTATTCTTTAGACTAACAGATTTCATACAAAATAGCTAAAAGTTTAATTTACAGTTTAAATAGACAAATATTTGATAAAGTTGTTGCGCGCGTAACGTAAGTTAAAAATGGTATTGCCCATATATATGTATATATATATTAGGTATGCTACATGAAATTTTTTTATTAATCAAATTCTAGGTTGTTATATATCATTAGAAAGAGCTTCTATTGAATATTTAAAAAGTGAAAAAATTATTAAAATCTGCACAAAAAGTTTATGACGTTTAGATTACACAAAAAGTTATGACGTTTTAAGTACCGATTTTTAGATATATGGGTTTGTTGATAAAACTGTGATCAAAATAAAGTTTTTTTTAACTAAAATTATTATAACTTTGTCAACTCATACATATATGCCAAAAACATATATGTATGAATATATACATATATGTTTCAATAGATAGATATAAGAATAGCCTACACATTAACACTGTCCTACACCCTCAGGGCGTATCTGGTAGGCTAGAGGGGCCACCCAACCTCCACCTTCACTGTTATAATATCAATAATTTATCTTTAAAAGAGTATTTTTTTCGTAATTGCTAGTTTTTATATGCAAGTAGTTGTTTTTATTTCCTTCTAGAACAAATACGAGAGGTTGATTTTTGAGTCAGGATGTATGTGGGGTTGGGGTAAGCACCGTATTTTTGAAATCACCCTATTAATAATTTTACACTAATAGTAATATTATTACTAGTAATAATAGTATTACTATTAGTTTTACTGTTTCCATTTAAAAATCAACAAATAAATTTCAAAATGAAATTATTAAAACTCCTACAATTTAACTTTTCACTCATTTTATTTAAATACTGCAACATTATAAAACTATTAATTATGACAGTAATAATATAAACAAACAATAATAAAAACCTTTTTAAGTTAAAAAGGTTTATATTATTGTTATTGAATATTAATTTATTGTTATTGTTATTAAAATGTAACAATGTGATTATCAATAACAATAAAGTTTACCCTGCAAAGAATTTTATCTTGTACTCGCCCCCCCCCCCCCCGCAAATGATTAAAAAAAACAGCCAAAATTGTGCGCCTAAATAAGGTACCACCGCCTCTGAATCTGGCAACGAAATTTGGCAGGAACATAAAAAATGTGCTAACTCGAGTGTCAGAAAAATTGAGAGTTTGTCAGGCTTTATCTTCAATAACTCGTTTTGCTTCGCTTTATCTTCAATAATTCGTAATTGAAAAAATATCTATGTTTATATGAAATTCTAAAAAATAAGTCAGCAATATTTGGTCCAACCTCTATCACTAAAATCAATCTTCAAAAAGCGTTGCACAAAATTTTAGTACATTTATCGGTTCCGTAAAACACGATATATATATATATATATATATATATATATAAATTAGTAAAAACACTTATCTAATTTTTAGTTGTCTTCTACAAGTTGTTTCGCCTTAGTTGGCTCATCAGGAAGCCCATTGCTTCCTTATGAGCCTACTGATGGCGAAACAACTTGTAGAAGACAACTAAAAATTAGATAAGTATTGTACTAATTTATTATTGGTCTGTTCTTTAAGAACATTGAGCACTCTCTTTGTAGAATACACTAACATATTTTAAGTATATATATAAATATATATACATTTTTATATATATATAATATATATATTTATATATATAATATATATATATATTTATATAAATACATATATATAAATACAGAATATGTAACCATTGAATTATGAGACAAAAAAGATATAAAGTAACCAAAATTACTGCTGTGTACAATTAATTGTACACAGCAGTAGTTTTGGTTACTTTTTATCTTTTTTACACAGCTCGCGAATGTATAATTTAGCATGAGCTTAGTCTAACACTTAGACTGCTTTAATATATTATTATGTCAATTGCCACAAGTAAAAAGATCTAATCATTTACGTGTGGCTTCATTAAGTCAATAGACTTTCTAATTTTAGGTATAAGTATAAGCATAAAATTAGACAATAACAGTATGATGAATATTATATATTTTTTACATCAAACAGTTCACTTTACTTTTTCTTCATATGAAAATAATTAAAAAAAAAAAATAGTAAAGAACAATTTAATAAAGATCTTTTCCGAAATAAATTGGCTGAATCTTAGTTAGAAAATTAAAGAAAAACATTTGCTTGTCAATTATTAAGAATGCATAAAATAATTTGATATTACAAATGTTTGTATCCTATTAAAGGATAATTAAAATTAAATTAAAAAGTTCAATTTGGTATTGTTTTTCTTTAACAATAAAAGCAAAACCAAATTGAACTATAATAAAAGCAAAACCATATTGAAATACAAAAAAAAAAAAAAATTATTTGTGAAAATCCTAAAACAAAATTAATATTATTTGTGGAAAAAAATCAAAAAACATTTTTTCTGTAAAGCCCCATTGTTTTTCTTATGTTTTGATTTTAATGCTTACTAATGTGGTTTTATTATCAATCAATGAAGAAATGTTAAAACGTAAAGAAACAAAGAAATGTTAAAACGTATTTAAGTGCTGATCAAATTGTGACTGATAATCTTAATGAAAGAAATAACTTTCCTGTTCAGATTTTGAACAGCTTAACTCTTTCAGGTACCTCATTGTTTAAAACTGAAAATTGCTTGTGTATCTTTGTTACTCAGAAATTTAGATCACAAACTTGAGTTATGAAATAGCACTAGAATGAAAGATTGTGTAGGTGTTTCTGGTGATAATCGGGTATTTGTTGCTCAAATTCAGGTAGCTCCATCAGATTCTAAATTAATTTTTGTTCTAAAACGTTGTTATTTTCCTGCCAGTTTTATTGGCGTATTCCATGAAAATAAAAGTCAAGCATTTGAAAAAGTTGGTGTATATCTAAAAGTTGGTGTATATCTAAAAGTTGGTGTATATCTAAAAGTTGGTGTATATCTAAAAGTTGGTGTATATCTAAAAGTTGGTGTATATCTAAAAGTTGGTGTATATCTAAAAGTTGGTGTATATCTAAAAGTTGGTGTATATCTAAAAGTTGGTGTATATCTAAAAAAAACTGTGTTTTTCAGCACAGTTTTTTTAGATATACTTTATGTTGGTCAACTTTATGTTGCATGTTCAAAAACATTCAAGAAGCGTTTAATAGTTGGATTTTCAAAATTGATAAGCGTTTAAGGTATTGTAGGTGGAAAATGTTACATAAATAATGTAATATTTTTTGATATTCTTTAATTATAGTCTTTAGATTTTTAAATTTGAAATCGATTGTTTCTAGATTGCAAACGCGTGTTATATGCTAATGTACCAATGTGCCAACTCAAATGCACATATATCCGCTTTGGAGTTTGGAGTTAGCTTTGGGGTGCAGAAAATCCTTTACACCCCCCCCCCTCATTATGGATGTCTCTGTCATATATGTTTATAATTGTTATATGTGTTATCTAAGATTGTATTTATTATATAAGGTTATATGTGTTTATAGCTTGTATATATATTTATACTATATTGTTTCCATGTTTTCAAAGTGGTGCAATCTTGTTAGGCTTGCCAGCCAAGCTGTGTACTTACAAATGTCTTATGCTAATTGTCCTATTTGTGTGTGTTATTGTTGTGATGTTATTTTTGTGGTTTGTGTTGATAGACAGCTTGGCTTACCTTCCCGTTGGTGACTCTTGATAAAATGAATAATAGGTATTTTTTTTACATAGACTCCATTTAATTATTCACTAAAAGCCAAGACAACATTTTGCTGTAAATGCAATTTATGTTCTAATTTAATTTTATCTCTAGTATTGTCAATACTTTTGATCTTTAACACAGATTTTATAGTTGGATTTTCAATAAATAGATTTATCATGACGTATTTATCCAATATAGAAAAACAAAATTGACAATTTTTATGTTTTTTTAATTAGTAAATTTTTTTTATTTGTTGAAAAGATATATTTTTTGGGTTTTACGTTATATATTTTAATAATTTTATCACCGTGGTTCAAAGCAAGCCTTTATAAGCTTTGACATAAAATGATCTATTTAAGGTCTATACAAGTGTATAGTATAAATGTACTGGAAAATAAAGAATTATTTTATAACTAAATTTTATACTTATAAATTAGTGGATTATAGATATTAAATTATTATAGATATTATAGATATTTAGATTAATTATAGATATTAAATTTTAAAAGTATAAAATCATACAAATTCTTACTATATTTTATTTAAAATAAATAATTAAAGTTATAATTTTGTGGTAGTTAAAAACATGATTATTGTGGTATAAATTTAAAAATATTTATTTAAAATAAAATATTTTGGCGACTTGAATTATTATTTATTTATATATAATAAGTATATACTATATATATATTATTAACCTATTTTAAAATATATAGAATGACTTTATTTCTATAGCATTTATTTTCTTGAGATAAACTTAAAATCTGCGAAAACCTTACATTTTCTCAATACTGCATTTTATTGCAAAAAATGAAGTATTTATTGTAATACACGCGAGGTTTTTACACATCACAATTCGATTGTCAAATCGAATAATGTTACTACTAAAATTTGTTTTTAAATTATTATCAGCATTCTATTATAAAAACTAATTTAAAAAGGTTTGTTTTAGTTATTATAAGTAATTATTTTCAATTTTTTTCTTAATCATAACCCCGCCCCCCTTCCTTTTATTTTTCAATCAATGAAACCCCAGGCTCCCCCAATATCAAAATTGTGGTTACGGCTATATATATATATATATATATATATATATATATATATATATATATATATATATATATATATATATATATATGCATAAATACATATGTTTACCCACAGCCACTGTGTTTTGCCAGAATAGTGGATAAAACACTTGCTCAGCTGTGCAACAAATTATTATATTTGTAAACAAATTTTAATATTAATGTTCAAGAGATTTTAATTTAACATTCAAGAGTTTTTTGGTGGAATAGTTCACCATTCATCATTAAATAAGATTTTAGTATTTTCTTATAAATAGTTGTGTTTTTTTCGTCACGGATGTTATTTGGAAGTTTATTTCAAAGTTTAGGATCATAGTGTATAATGCTCGATTACCAAAGCAATTGCTGCATTTTGTTTCCTTTAATTTTAGTGTTCTTTCTGACATTGAATTAAGTTGCATAACGTTGGTGCTTCCAGTATAATAAGTTTCTGCATTATTAAAAGGACCTTGAAATATGTTCTTTCTCTATTTTTCAGCCAATACATTTTGTTAAATTACATGGTTTTCTATTCTAGTTTTAAATAACAATCTTGCGGCACAATTTTGAACAGAATGCAGTTTTTTTAATAGTGACTTTTCATTTTCAAAATAGAGGGAGTGGCAATAATCTAGCTGTGCAAATATTAGTGTACATACTTACAGTACACAAATCTTTGTGCAATAAGAATTGTTTTATTTTTGATATTTTGCCTAATATATTGTAGCAGTTTTTAACAATGTTATTTAATTGTGTTTTTAAAGAATTCATTGTCAAGTATCACCCCTAAACTTTTTGCTGAGTCAACAAATCTAATGCATTCCTTGTTAATAAAAGTACCTTTAGAATATTATCTTTTTGAAAGCTTGGTGGTACCATATTTAAATTTTTGTTTTCGATTGGTTATTACATAAAAATGATTCACTCATCCATTTAGATATGCATTCAAGATATTTTGGTATATCTATGACAAGCGCATTATATTGAAATAAGGAACGAATGCTTTTAGATTTTGATGATCATTTGAGTATCTAAAAGTTTTAACATTGATTATGTTCAGTTATTTGTATAGTGGTCTTCATATAGATATTAAAGAGTTTTGGACCCAGGACTGTACCTTGTGGTGCTCCATATTTTGCATTTTGGTTCGTGAAATATGAGTTACCAATTTTAACTTATTGATAACGGTTAACTAAAAATGATTCAAACCTTTTGTGAGCTGAGTCAATTATACCTATTTCACTGGTTAATAGTCCAAGTAGTTTTTGCTAATCAATAGTCTTAAAGGCAGCACTTAGATCAAGGAACATAAGTACTGAAGGTGTGTGTTTATAAGAGAGTTTAAATGTGTCATTGGTAAGCTTAAGTAAAAATGTTTTTCATATATATATATATATATATATATATATATATATATATATATATATATATATATATATATTATATATATATATATATATATATATATATATATATATATATATATATATATATATATATATATATATATATATATATAATATATATATATATATATATATGTATATATATATATATATATGTATATATATATATATATATATATATATATATATATATATATATATATATATATATATATATATATATATATTGTTATTGTTATTATTATTATTATTATTGTCAAAACTATTGTAAAATGATTTACGGAATATAAACTGATTGTTGTTGTTGTTGTTATGTTTTTGCTTTTCTTTTTATTTTTTTTTATTTTGCCATATAAATTTATTAAAGTCGTAAACCATATAACAACAAATACAAATAGCAGGGGCAAAAAGAAGACATAACTCGTCTTATCACCAAGCTCCTTAGTGTATTCCGTAAATAAAAAACAACAAAAATTAAAAAACGTAACACTATATAATATAAAACGTATTTCTAAATACTTGATAAAATAAAAATCGTTGATCCTAAAGTTCTACTTTAACTTTTTGTTTTTGTATTGGTTAGGAAAAATTAAAAAAAAAAAAAAAAAAAAAAGAATCAGTACAAAGAAACCATATTACTAAAAAGCATGCAAACAAATACGCATAATCCTGATGCTTTCTTTTTACGCCAGCATATACCTTGAAATATGCGAATAATTCTTATAAACCATAATTTTTTATATATATTTAAAAAAAAAAAAAAAAAAAAAAAGAAGAATTAAGGCAATAACAAGTGGCACAATTTTTTTCTAAGATCGTCAAGCCGATGATGACGAACCTCTAATTGTTGGGTAAGTTTAATAGTACACTACTGTCGGAAAAATTGTAGACACCTTTGAATTTTGTAAAAATGGTAACTGATCTAAGGATTTCATTAATCAATGCACACAATATTGAACACAAAACACAGTAATAATACAGTTAAGTAAAGTCCATATATAAAAAAAACATCAATTAGTAGTCTATTGAATAGCCTTTGGCTCTGATAACAGCTTTAAGCCTATCAGTCATTAACAATGCTAATTTTTCAAAAAAAAAAATTAAGTGAGTTCATGATTCCAAACTCTAATAATTCTGGCCTTGAGTTCAGTGGTATTCCTAATAGTGTGTGTCCAAACCTTCCTTTTTAATACTGACCAGATATTTTCAATTGGGTTCAAGTCAGCAGACTGAGGGGACCAATCCAAAGTCTGCCAACCTTTACCCTTAATAAAGTCTTAAACCACCTTAGCCATATGGCAGGGTGCACCATTATCTTAAAGCCAAAACTCCTGATTAGTCCCAAAAAGAAGTCTGGTTGACCTACTGACCTGACCCTCTAACACTTTCAAGTACCACCTTGCATTGCAAGTCACATCAGGCTCCAGAAAACGAATACATCTAGCAGCTCCAGCTGAAAATGCTCCCCACATCATTACAGCAGCAGGATGCTTTACAGTTGGGATCACAAATCTAAACCTTTCCCCAGTTTTTCTCCTTAACCTAATTTTTCCACTGTCATTCCTAATGCAGATTCTGGTCTCGTCTGTGAATAGCACCTTTCTCCAAAAGTCTGCATTCTTCCCCATGAACTTCTTTGCAAAAGCCAGTCGTAGCTTCCGGTGTCTGTCAGTCAGCAGGGGCTTTCTGGGGGCTATACGTGACACCAATCCTATGCTGATTAAATTCTCACGGGTAGTTGAGATGGCTGCATTGATTCCCCTGCTCCGAAGTTCCTGTTGCAAGCATTTGCTTAACTTTGTGGGAGATCTTCGTACCGTAAGCTCCAACACTCGCAAATCTCGTTTTGACAAGATACGTTTTCTCCCACAGTTTCTCCTAGAGGAATCCAATGAGCCATCTTCTTAGTATTTCTAAAAAAGAAATTAAAGCAGAATCATAATTGAACACTTGCATTCTGCTAGCATCTACCAAAGTTTTAAAAAATGTCAAAATATTTTCCTCCCCTTATCCCCAATATTTTCACGTATACGTACCTTTATAATTGATCCAACAGCACCATGAGAAATCTCCAACATTGATGATATCTGTCTGTATGAGTACACCATACCATGCTGCTTCACAACTGCTAATTTCAAATCATTAGATATATCTTCCCTACATCTAGGACGCATAATGATCTACCAATAATCAAAAAATTTCTAAAAACAATGAAAATGTAATGTTAAACAACAACAATAACAATAAAAGACCATAAGAATACTTAACAAAACTAAACAGCACATACGGACCAAATGTAATTTCACTTATTACAAAGAAAGAACAGAAAATATTCTATAATATGCATTGTAAAATATCACACATAGCCGCTAATCCCAGTTAGGGTTTTTATACAAACTTTACTATAGATAACATTTAAAAAATATTTTACACCACAATAAAAAATTTTCGAACAAATTTTTATAAAACCAAGGTAACAGTATACATAAACAATGCAAGAACACGTAACGTGATTGTTTTGGTTGAGTTTTTTTTGGCACGAAGTGATGAGAAACATAATTTTTCGTAGTGTCCACAATTTTTCCGACAGTAGTGTAGTAATCATTAAAATTTCAGAAAAAGCTGAGCGCTCGTCGTTCGTCAGTAGTTTTTGCTTCAATTTGTTCTTAAACTCATTAAGCGTAGCAATTGCTTTAAGTTCATTAGTTAATGTTTTATTCCATAATTTTGACCCTCTAGTAGAAATTGAAAATTCAGTCGCAACAAAATAACTTTTGGGTTAAATATAACTGTTATTTGAAAACCTGGTTAGATATCTATTCTGATTTATTTTGAATAATGGGTAAAATATTTTAGGAGATACATTTTTTATTAATTTTGAACATAAACATAAGAACTTGATAGACATTTAATTGATAAACATTCATTATATTTGAATTTAGGGTTAGGACTATTGTAATTGTAATGAAAACGATAACAGTAACAATAATTATTGTTATTGTATTAACTTAATTTAGAAACAATAACAATACTTGTGATTTACAACTATTGTAATTCTGTAATACAATAACAATAAATATTGTATTGCAATTCATCTTTATAAAACAATAACAATATCTGAAAATAAAATGTATTGTAATGACCCACTACAATAACAATAAATATTCTATTGTAATTCGTCTTTGTAATACAATAACAATATATTGTTATTGTAATAAAAGACATTAACATTTTTATTTAAGAAAATTATTATGTTTAACTGTTTGTGTTACTAAAGTTAATTTTCATATATAGTTTAAGTTCCTTTGCAGCATTAAAATCAAGAGGAAAAAATAAAAAGGCTGAATAAAATTATTTATGAATGTTATTTTTCATAATAGTAAGGCTATCATCAGACAGGCAATATTTTGCCGCCATTTAGAGCTTAGAAATATATAATAAGATAGGTGATGCGAAATCGAAATATGTAAAAAATAAAATTTGCAATATATTGCAAATCCGTAAATAAAAAATAGCACAAATAATAGTAAGTTCGTTAGAGATGAATATAAATACGTTAAAATACGTTAGCTTTTCTACTTTAATGTAAAGTAATACACTACAATAGTTATTGTAATTGTTTTCATCAAAACAATACAATAGTTATTGTAATTTCATTTCATTAAAACAATACAATACAATAGTTCTCGAATTTTATTGTATTGTTAGAAAAAAAAACGGTACAATGCTTATTGTAATTGTTTTTTATCACAGCAATACAATACTAAAATAAATTTTTTTTATTGTTTCTGTAATATTACAATACAATATTATTGTATTTAATTTTTACAATTACAATATAGGACTATTAAATTAAATTTGAATTAACAAATAATGCTTGGGAGAGTGTACGACCCACATTGGAAATGATTCTGATTGCATGCTTTTGTTTATTATATAGTTTGAACTGTGAAAATGCTTATTGTAGATTCATTTCTTTCAACTAAATGCTTAAGCATTTCAATGTAACATTTCCCCTCGTTATTTGATTGGCACTGCTATTTTCTCTTCCATCCATCGGGTAAATATTTGTGTATTTATAATAATTATAAATAATTAAGTTTAAATCTAGATAAATGAATAATTAGATAATAATTTATTCAATCAATAAATTTAATAATAAAATTAAACAAAGATCTAATACTAATAAGTAAAAAAAATTGAGGTGAGTAGAGAAGGTTCCTTAAATAAACCATCATCAAATGAAAAAAGTCTTAGTCTTAAGTAGTTTTAACTTTATTTACTAGGAAACAAGAAAAATTTGTTTTGAAAAAACTGTACATTTTGAAAACGCATATAAGAATGAATAAATACGCATATAAGAATGAATAAACACGCATATAAAAATGAATAACCCTGTAATATTAGTTTCCTAGTCTAACGCGGTTTGAAAAGGACATTCTTTTTGGTTTGGTTAAGGTAAAGACAGTTTGTTCGGTTGGTTCCCAACAGTTTCAAAGTTCGGGTTTGGTTCAGTTTGGTCGTAGGTAAGGTTCTAATTCGGTTCGTTTGGTTCGGTTCGTATATATATATATATATATATGTATATATATATATATATATATATATATATATATATATATATATATATATATATATATATATATATGTATATATATATATATATATATATATATATATATATATATATATATATATATATATATATATATATATATATATATATATATATATATAAACTATGTCAGTATATTCTACAAATAGGGTGCTTAATGTTCTTAAAGAGCAGAGCAATAATAAATTAGTAAAAACACTTTACTAAGGAGAAACAAGCTGTCGAAGAAAAATGATGGTTCCTGATGAACCTATAGGCTCATCAGGAAGAATGTCTAAACATAAAAAAGTTCAAATCATAGAAAAATTATTTCACAGGAATTGTTATAACTAATTATGTAATAACTGTAGTGTTTTGCAACTAGGAAGTTGCATTAACTACATTAGATAATTAAAAAATCATGAAAAGAATTCTTTAGAATTAGGATAATTTTAGACTCGTCATTTGTTTTTTATAATTTTTTAAACAAAACTTTTCATCTCTGCATTTAGAAATTAGTTCAGATTTTTTATTCAGTAATTTTTCTTGTATATATATATATATATATATATATATATATATATATATATATATATATATATATATATATATATATATATATATATATATATATATATATATATATATATATATATATATATATATATATATATATATATATATACATTCTACTTTAAAACTATTTGATGATATTTGTATTCTAATAACGCTTTCCATTTAAAAAAATTATTCCAAGATAAAAAAACTAATTTTCTTTTTGATTTTCTTTTGTTTGAAGTTTTAAAATAAAATTTTGATTAAAATAATAAAAGAAATCATTTTGATACAAATAATAATTCTTAATAATTTAAGCATTTTTTTGGCTGAAAAGTTTTTTTTAACACTACTTTTTGATGATTTTGTTGCACTTTGTTTACACTTTGAAAAATTTAAACATCTGTCTACTTTATCAGATGACAGTAAGGGTATCTGTTTATTTCCCACGATTATTATTTTTTTAACAAGGTTTTTGTTTTAACTGTTTGTTTTTTTCCGACAAAATATATTTTTTTTGAAAGTTTCAAGTTGACAAGTCCTCCAAAGATAAATAGTAAGAAAAACTACTTTAAAAATAATTGAAACTTTTTAAAACAGTTTTTTAAATTGTTTTGTGATATAAAAATATTGTGAAAAATGATATTCTCAAACAATGACGCATTTTAACAAGTTTAGTCATTCCAAAGCAGTTCTTTTATTAATAGAAATTTTTTGATTACAAAAGACAGAGCATGAAAAAAATAAACTAAAGAAATTAAACCGTCCTTATTCCCTCACCCTTAACAGAAAAATTAACTGAGTTTTTTAAAAATTATTGATACCACTATGAAATTTTAACGCAACAAACTTCAACTCGCCCAAATTTCAATGACAGATTTTGAATTAATCTTTTTTTTTTTCTTTTCATATTTTAATTTTTTTTCTTTTACATTAGTTCATTTTAATGTTTAAATTTTTAAAATAGGGGAAAGGCGCCTATGATGGCATACCGGTCATATTTCCATTAAAATTGGTTTTGGTAAAAAAATGATTAGACCTACATGACTATACTGACTTTACATTAGTTATAGTGAAAAAACGTCCCTTGTGCACAAATATTGTTTTTATAATCAACAAAAATCGGTTTTGGGATGTGCTGTTGTAGTTTTATTTCCTTCATATATTTAAGATTGTGATTTTACTTTAACTGTGCAGAAATGAAATTTTCATGCATTTTATATTCAAGTTTTGTGCATTTAGTGGAATAGTTACTTTAATTTTATCTTTTGAACAAAGCAGACACAGCTTGTTTTAATGAAAATGATGACTTTTACCCATGATGGCATACTGACGAGTTGGGGGTGTTGAAATATTGACGAGTTGGGAAAACCTTTTTTTTTTTTATAAGAAAAACTTATTTTTAAGTAAAGTTAAAAGAAAGCGATGCTCCAACATTTTTTTTTGGTCAAAAAAATACGTAAAAAGAAATATATCGTATGCGCATGCGCAAAATTTTACAAAGCTGGTGTGTAGCATGAAATGGTAAATTAGGATGGTTTCAAGTAATTTCTGACTTTTCTGAGGGAAGACTCTAAGGTTAAATGAAATCATTAAGTTACCCTCGATCCTAACTAGCCCCATCCTCCCCTATGCCATCATAGGAGCAGTGGTTGCCTATGATGGCATACTTGTGCTTTTTTTTACAATAAGAATAACTTATAAAAAAATAAAACTGATGAAAACTCTTAGGTAATTATTGTTCTAGATGTAACAAGGAATGTATCCATATCAAAACTTTTATTATTGGTCTTCAGGATACTGAATAATGAAGCTTCAAAGTTAAGTACGCCATCATAGGCGCCTTTCCCCTATTTGTTTTAGTATTTAAACTTAGAGGTCAAAAATCTAATTATCTAAAACAGATTACTTTGAAGGATTTTTAGAAAAATTAGTTTTTAACTAAACAAAGTTACAAAAAACTACACATTCTATTTAATATCATAAAATGTTTTATTTGATTAAAAAATGTTTAAAAAATTTTATTATTTAACAAAATAATTATTATTTTATATACTTCATATATTAATTAGTTTTTTCAATATTTACTTTACGTAAATAAGCTATATATTAAAAAAAAGTAATGATGATGTAGCTGTTAAATTAAAAAGGTTGCTCATTGTTAAAGGTAAAAAAAAATTATAAAGGTAAAAAGAAACAGGAAAAAGCTAGAGAAAGAAGGTTGTTTTAAAATATTGTTTTATTTAATTTAATAAACTTACTTTAATAAATCTTGCTTTACAATTAAGATTACACAAGAGTACACAACAAAATTGTAACAATATTTTTTATTGAGTAAAATTTCATTATATTTCTTATTGAAAAACTTTTCTTAAAACAAGAACTATATTTCTTATTTAAAAAAAATAAGAAGTATACACACTAAAAATTTAAGGTAGAAATTTTTAGTTAAGGTAGGATATGTGATATACCCTTAGTAAAGTATAATTTTCTACTTTATAAGGTAGAAAATTATACCTTTAAGTTAGAAAATTGTATGACTAGGAGAAGTGGGTCAGCCTGAAATTTCTAATTAGGAGTGGTGCCTAAATACTGTTATTTAATGTAAACAATTAAATTTCTTCCTATCTGTTTAGCAGAAAATGCTTTGTTCTCTTGCGTGCGCTAGAAGCCCTAATTTTGAAATATACCTTAAAAAGAGTTTACATTGGGGTGAAGTAAGACAGAAAAAAGAAATATTTATGCCCCGCCTCTTCCAGTCGCCATTTGATTATTTCAATTGGTGAAAGCTCTTGAACATTTTTATGTCGAATAGATGATTTTATGATTTTATCAGTTTCTATTTAATAATTTGTGTTAAAATGTTGTTTTAAATTTATTGTCTCACTTCTACTCACACTTGTCCCACTTTACCCCAATGGCACGGTTATAATTGGCTGGAAACCTAAGGGGATTGAATCGGTACCTAAAAAGAAGGTTTATTCGTAAAAACTTGTTTGGTTCAGTTTATGCATCAAAAAAAAAAGTATTGTAATTACCCTAAAAAAAATTTACGTGTCCCACTTCTCCCCACTCTCCCCTAATATTAAAGTTGCTATAATAATATCAGAGCAAGACCGATATCGATTAATAGTATTAGAGCAAAACCAAGATCAATCGATAGTATTAGAACAAGATTGAGATCGATTGATAATATTAGAGCAAAACCAAGATCGATCGATAGTATTAGAACAAAATTGAAATCGATTGATAATATTAGAGCAAAACCAAGATCGATCGATAGTATTAGAGAAAGATTGATTTCGATTGACAGAATTAGATAAAGAGTGAATAAATATCATATTCTTAATGATAAAATAACCGTGTTTCAATATATGATAAATGTCAACCACATATGTTGGTTAATAGCTAAATATATCAAAAACTATAAATCAACGAATGCAATTTTAAGGAATGTACATGGCATTGAACATAATATCGATTTTGGTTCGATGTCTTTAACAAAAACATAGAATGGGAGAAAAATAAATTTATAAATAAATATTTATAAACAAAAAAAAGCGGCTTCATTTTTCGTTCAATAAAATACCGCAAGTTAGGCATCTAGTTTATATAATATATATTCTACTGTACTGTATTATATCTACCTAAAAAATGTCTTGAAGTCTTTCCTTTTTATGTGTTCTTCCAATTAAGACTTAGTGATCCAAGTAAATGTAAACTTGATGTACAGTTCAGCCCGATCATTTAAAACTGTAAACTGTTTTGTACAAGCAGAGAACTTGAAAAGTTACTTAAGAACTATCTTATTCACGCAAGGTGCTATGTGTTTCACGCTCCACAAAGCTCTTCCATGATAATTTACAGGAGAAGAAAAAGAAAATAAACTTGGTCATTAAAAGAATTATCAATAGATGACAAAATGATTAGAACAACTGCTGTCTGAAATCCAGCTTTTCAATAATCGTGTCTGGAACTGCAAAAAACAGCAACTTTTTAAGGATGTTGTTTTCGGTATCAGCATCTAGATCCCTGTCCGCAAGAGACAGAACCACAAGCTGGAAATTGGGAGATAGAAATCCAATGCGGCTTCGAAGGATTTTGTTGAGAACCTTCCCAATCTCTGAGTTGACTTTTAAGTCATCAACATTGGGAGCAGTAAAGCTATGTAAAAATTTCTAAGTTCATTAGATTGGACCTGTTTTAAGACTCTTCAGAAAGAATGGTCCTACAATGTAATTTGTGGCAGTATTTCTTCTCTGGAGATAACATGCAATACTGTCTCTGAACCATCTGGGTGATAGTTATGTGTCATGTGCAGAACCAGCGGCTAGAAATTGTACTCATAAACCCAGTCGCGTAGCGAGGAGGAGGAGTAGAGGCAAGGGAGGAAATCATCCGTGGCAAAAATTTAATAGAGCGTTAAAAATGTCCTTAAATGAGAGCTTGCGAGACCGACAATATCTGATCAGATATTCAGTTCAGATGAACTAACAAATTATCTTTACTTTTTCTGTTAAAAGAAATAAAAGAATATATGGTTTTATTTCCTTTAAAGAAAAAATTAAAAATTTTATGTCATAATTTTAAAACTATTTTGTTCATATGTAAGTCTATAAAACAATAAATGCTGATCGAATTTTAAAAAAATTTTAGAACTTTTTTTTTTATCTACAAAAAGAACGAAACCGCAACTTATTGGTTTTGTAATTAAATTGTTTATTGTGCGAATTGTATTATTGTAAAAAGTCCCACAGTGTGTATACAGTACGGTCTTTATTTTATAAAGTTTTTATAATAGTACTGTGAACCCAGCTAGCACACTTACATTGGGCTAACGTATGTAAATAAATCGCGAACGACGCACTATGCGTCGCGCTGATAGAAAAAACGGAAATAGCCTTATAACTAGCGAACTGTTTAACATTTTGAAGTAATTTTTTTAACAAAGCATCATTTATAAGATATTGTTTGTTTAGACATATATTTATAAAAAAAGCCCGGTCGTTTTTAAAACAGGTTTTTTGGCGGTTTATTTTCATTCCGGTTTTTATGGCGGTTTATCCGTACTTATTCGATTTTTGATTAAAAAGACATAAAACCGATAGTTTTTTATATTTAAACTCTAAGTATGATATATCAGTTTATCTTTTTTAGGGGTTACAGGCATTTGTCTCCTACTTACATTTTCATGTTAAATAAAAAAGGAAATAACATGCACCAGCACCTTGTCTAAAATGTATATTTTCATGTTAAATAAAAAAAGAAATAACATATAAGTATTTTATTATAAATAAAAGTAAAATAAATAAAAAAGTTCCATTCCTATTATGTGAAAAGGCCTCAGAAATATCAGATTGGCTACCACCAGCACCTAAAATATATCATTAATAGAATCAAACGATAACATTAAATATCTAAATTTAAAGATAAACATAGCTTTCTCCAATATTTACCTTAAGAACAGTTATCAGCTTAATCTTCTTGCAGTATAGCTTTTATACCACTTGCATTTTGTTCTTCTTGCAGTATAGATACATGTCAGATGTCATAAATAGATAGCTGTATCCCTAGTATTTTCGGCAAAAAAAGTTAAACATGCATGACCTACTCATGCAGTTTTATTGGCTTTGTTCCTGATACTTAAAATATTTAATAAAAGAAACACCATGAACTATCATTCTATGTACAGACTGTGACATTGGAATGGCTTTTAAAAACTGATCATTAGAAATTAGATCAAACAGACGTTCAGATTTCTGCTTAAAATTTTTTACATCTGGTCTTGTGGTTGTACTGTTCATATCAATGAGCAGGTCTCTAAATAGTTTGATCATATTGGTATTCAAATTTAAAATTCTTCTAGTCACAGATGGTTTATTAAAGAATTTTCGTGCAACATTGCTAGTATTGGATGTACCACTATATATATATATATATATATATATATATATATATATATATATATATATATATATATATATATATATATATATATATATATATATATATATATATATATATATATATATATATATATATATATATATATATATATATGTATATATATATATATATATATATATATATGTATATATATATATATATATATATATATATATATATATATATATATATATATATATATATATATATATATATATGTATATATATATATATATACATAGGACAAAGGAGGGCATTAAGACCACTTTTTTCATATACTTTCAGATTTTTCTATTGTAAAAAATGAATATTGTGAAGTTCAGGAATATTTTTTTTCCTAGTGACAGACAACATATTTGTATACGAGGCATAGCATTTTATACGGAAAAAAAAAAGTTTTGTATAGTGCCAAGACTGGTAAGAAGTTATAAAAAAAAATCGCAAAAAATAAAAAAAGGGGGGCAATAAGACCAAGTATATTGAATGTATATACTTTTACCAAGACTTAGCGCAATAGTTAAAATTTTATTTGATAACTTAAATAGTGTCTCTTTTTGTAATTAAAGTGCCTTCAACATTATATAAAATGTCAAATATGTCAGAACACACCTATTTATCACTTCTATCTCCATTTATTCCAAAACCTTTCATACGGTATAAGGTAGAATACGGTACAGTAGAATTCTGACCAGGAATAAAATACTATAAAGCTAAAACTTTGTTCAAGTAAACACAAATGTTTGATAATTCACAAAAACAAAAGCCCCAATTGTAGCTCCGAAAGGTTAACTTTTGGACCTATATAAAAGGACCTATATAATTGTTCGAGGAGAAAAGATTTTTCATAAAAAAAAAGTTATTTACCGTTGGAACAATTTAACTAATTCTAATTTATATTTGTATAAGAAATGTGGTCTAAAAATAAGTATTCAAAAAACTATTATTAAATATGCCAATCAAAAAATTATAAGGAATACAGGTATACATTATATTTTGACTGTTGAAGTAATCCTTTATGGACGATACAATTTATACAAATTATATCGTCTAAATTAAATCTATTGTCTATAGCTATTTATTATATAAATAAAATAAATTTCAAATCCAATTAGTGGTGTGTGGTGACTAACCACGGATCTATGCCAAGAGTGGATCCACAGGAAGGGGGAGGTAATTGCTGATAATTTTTTTTTGTAAACTTTTATATTAACACAGCACTTTGTTTAAATTACGTGAGTAAATTAAAGATATTTAAAATCAGCAAAATAAAATTATGGACTTGCCTGCTTAAAAATCATCAAACCTTAATAATAACCCCCCCCCCCCTTCCTTCATAGGTAGTCAGGATCCACCAAATCGAAAAAACATGCCTTTCCCTCCACCCCCCCCCCCCCATTACTACAAAGTCTGGACCCCCCTTCCCCTTGATATGTGCTCTTTATTAGTGATCCAGTAGCGAAAAATTCTGACTCGTTAATAACTTTGTTTTCTTAATAATAACAAAAACATAGTGTTACTTTATAAAATCTTTAGTAAAAACGTTTTGAAACATTATGGTTAACTTTTGAGTCAAAAACGAATGAAATAAACTTAATTATTTTTTATTTCATATCGTCAAAATATGCAAACTTATAGAGACCATTATCCTATATCTTATCTTTTCTGTAAAATAGTTTCATAATCATTTCTTTTTTTAACTTATTTTTAATTTGTCTTAAGTTTCTATCCTTAACGTAAAATATTGTGGTAATTTGAGGCTGGGAACTGAAATATCTCAAAATTTTGACACTTTTGAGCTAATAATTATTTTTTTTAACTATCTTATAAAACATTTAAATTTATCAGCAGGTTTTTTAATTTGATCAAATAAACTTATGTTTAAAAGTTACAATCATGTAAGATTTCACCTTCTCTAAAATGAGGGGGTTGTATACTTTACTTGATCATATTTTTAGAATACTTAAATAAAATTAAAAACTTAAAAATATCATAAAACTGTGTGAAAACAAATAGTTAAAAAGGAGTCAGTTAAAAATAATAATTTTTAAGATTATATTTTTACAAAAGCTTAGAACAATTACTACACTTCCACTCCATGACTTAAACATCATCTAATTCAGTTATCATAGTACATTTTACATGATACCAAATGTCACAAACATCACAGCACACCCACTGATCACCTTTATCTCCACAGCCACCACATTCAGGACATACAATGTTGCTGTTGTCATTTATATTATTATTATTTTTTCTTCAATTTTTTTCTGTTTTGTTTTTATGAAGCTTCTTCTCTTGTTCGTTTTAAACATGCTTCTGATGTTAAACTTTCACCATAGCGAAACCTTTTAACCCATATAGATCTTCCATGAAGAGAGGTTTCTGCACATTTAGACTGTAATTGTTTAAGTCGATGTAGAAATTGGTAATGATGAAGCAGATGATATTGATGTTGAAATGGGAGCATCGTTAACACAAATGCTTTGAAGATTAGGCATTAAACATGATCTTGTGAGATGATTAGTGGAGAATGTAGGTTTATTTACTGGTGACTAAAAACATTGATTAAATAAACGTGTGTCAATAGCATCTTTGTTAAGAGGGGAAATGCCAGTTCCCTTAAAACCACTTTTAACTTGTTTCATAGTAAAGGAACTCATAAAAAAGGGTACGTAGTAGCCCTGGAAAATGTTTCTTGGATACTGGTCCATTATGTGTTCTTGCATATTTTATAAGCAAACTTTGCCATTTACTTTTTACAGGTCAAAAAACTGATGTGTCTAAAGGTTGAAGATGGGTGAGATGAGCAGGAATGCGTAGAAGAATAACATTTTTTTTTTTGCCAAATCAATAAGTGGGGAGCTAATATGAGAAATATGACCATCAAATATAAAAACACGTGGGAGGTTTGCAAGATGTTTTGTATACATTAGAAATATGCTTTGAAACCATTCTAAAAAATGAGGGCACTCCATCCAGCCCTTACTACTAGTAGTATAAATAGCTCCATCAGGGCCACCTTTAACCCAGTCCATATACAAATTTTTTCCTTTGTAGATAATATATGGTGGCAATACATGCCCACTTGCAGAGCATGCACAATTGACAGTAATTTGCTCCCGGCCTGATCCACCAATGCTTTGCGAAACTCGAGAAGCACCTCGTTTTGCTAATACAATTTGCTCCTTTGGGTCAGTGATAAACCCTGATTCATCAGAATTAAATATTTGACTAGGAAGGTTATTAATTCCTGCATTTTTTAATGTTTTTTCGACTAGATCAAACCAAATTTTGATGGTCTCAGGATTTTTAGCATGGCTTCTTGAATTGCTTAAATGTTCAGTTTTTCTTGGTGTAATTTTGGGATTTCTTTGCAAGAAGGCAAAGAAATCCCAAAATTACCCCAACGAATGAATGAAATTACACCAAAGAATGCAACCAGTCTTTACTTGGTCGAGAATCTATTAATGGTGTATCAATACTGTTTGTTTTAAGAAAATCTTGTATTAGATCTTTTACTTCACCTCTAGTACAAACCCATCCCCAATCAGCCATTAAAATAAGGCTATTTTAATGGCTGATTGGGGATTTCCTGACTATTTGAGTAGGATTTTCTTCCTCCCTGCTTCTACTTTTTGTATGTTCGATCCATACTAAAACAAAAAAAAACTTATTTTCAAAAATACATTTACAAAATTTATTTTTACATTAAAAGTTGCTTTTAATTTTAGTCATAATTATTTAACTAAATTTATAGCTGAAATTTATAGCTGATTTAAATTTATTAGAGAGTTTTGCCATTTTTTACTAATCAGGGAGGGCATTAAGACCTACTTGTTTTAAAATAAAAGTTTTATACTCTAAGTAAACAAATAAATAAAATTTTTTGTAACAAGTATCTCAAATAAGTCTTACCTTTGCTAGTATAAAAAAAAAATTGTGTGCAAGGTTATTTTAAAGGTATATGTTTAAATTGTCAAAACCTTGATTGGACTGCTCAATGACTCAATGATTTTTACTAAAATAAATATGACATTTAAATTATTATTTTTATGTCTAAATATTACTTAAGTAGAATGTGTAACTTTAAAAAAGGACTTACTAAACTTAGATAGTACTTTACTTTCAAGAAAGATAAAAGCAAACAACTTGTTATAGACTTTTTAATTAAAAACTGAGGAGCACCGATATTGGAAAAGTTTTTTATAAACTTCGCACAAAATTAAAAACTGCCGTAAAAAACGTCGATATTGAAAACCAAATTAATCATGGTAAAAAATTAGTTGTTAGTCCAAGAAATGATTTAAACTACTCGCTTACGTAGTAAGTAAATATATATCATGAAAAACTTAGTAAATTATTATTTACACAATAGCGTACAGGAATTTAGTATTAGCTCTGCTCAAAAAGATCTTATTGCCCCTCTGATCTTATAACCCCGCTTTACCCTATATAACATTTTACTTTAAAAGTAATAAAAAACTTACGAGACATATAACTTGTATTTTATTTTTTTATCCAGAAAATCTTTGTATTCAATGAAGAACAAACTGCTTTTTTTCCCACATTTGTTAAAGTTTTTTATCAACTCAAAAGCCAGTCTTCGAAAAATTGTGAAACTAACCACACAGCCAGCATTATTTAGGGCAATAACTTAGACTGCAAAAATTTGGCACAGGCTTTAAAATTTTTTCTTAAGAATACATGCCTTGGGGGAAATGTATGTGTTAAAAGTTGACGAAGAATGAATGTAGCCATTTTGATAATTTATAAAATCCATCGCAAGGTAAAACTGTATGTTATTGAACTACGGAATTTTCATTTACTTTCACAGAATTTAGTCGGTTTTTAAATAAAACTCACATTAGTAAAAATGATTTTAAAGCATAAGGTCACAGAGGTCGCCTGAATATTTTTGCATGGCAGTAAAGTCAATTCGCAGTAGCTATATTTTATTCAAAAAAAAACGAGGCGACCTCTGTGACCACATGCTCAAACCAATCAATGATTAAGAAATTAAAAAATCAGCAAAAAAATGCTATGCAAAAACTTTTTTTTTTCTATTTCTAGTTTTACATTTAATTAAAAATATGATTATTTTATTTCGCATAAAAATAATATAAAAATTTAACACTTATAATAAAAAGATTTTAACAAAAATGCGAGTTTTTTAAAACCTTGAAAAAACCCTTAAAATATCAAAAGTTTAAAAAAAATAAGATCAATTTTTTTTTTAAAGAGAATTAAAAACTGAATGCAAAAAAAAAAAAAGCTTAAAAAGTTTAAATATGAAAAATCACTAAAAAATAGTGTAAACAAATGTTGATTCATAAATGTGGATGAAATATATGCATAAGTACATATATACAACTATATATGCGCATAAATATATAATATGCCATGTGTATATATATACTAAAATAAAAAACAAATAAGTTTAATTCCGATAAAAATTAAATATACCGATGTGCAAACCTAAAGTATAACGTTGAATCAACTTAAAATAGAACGTTAGGCTAACGTTATTTTTTGGTTGTTGGTGACGTCTCATTTGTAACCAAAATGATATAAAAACAACTTTGGCGGTCGATGTTGGGCCAACGCAAAGCGCAACATTGTTCTAACGTTTTATCAACGTATGTGTGCCAGCTTGGAAGTTACTTTTGAAGATATTAGTTAATTTTAAAAAAAAATACAACTATACTATAAGATTACTTAATTAGAACAAAAATTGTTGTTGATAGTAAATTAATTTTGTAAGCAAAATTTAGGTCAAGAAAGGAATACGAGCTGCTTTCTCTGTATTTTTATTGAAACAAATATAATATAATGATTAATATACATAAAATAAACAAATAAACAGAATAAATGTCCTCTTAAAAAAATAACAACAAAACAAATTGTAAGACTTGGCAAAAATTTATTGAAAATTTATTGAAAACATGAACTAAAAGATAATCAAAACAATTTTCAAATTAAAATTTATCCCAATAAATAACTGCGAATATTTACAAAGCACGACAACTTGATTTCGTTTTTGGAAAAGATTAAATGCTTACAGAAATAATTTACCACTCAAAAAAATTTGCCGCCCTAGGCTATAGCCTATCAAGCCTATAGGTTATTCTGACCCTGGTAAATATACTTATAATATACAGCGTAGTTTTTTTCAAAATAGTATATAGAAAAAGAAAAAAATACTCCTGGTATAAGTTAATATTCGAAAGGTTAATAACCGTTATTGTGTTATAAAGCTATGTTACGTTCTCTTTTATATATTTGTTTATAATAAACAAAAATAGTAATGGAGTAATCTACTTTTTTTGGCGGTTTTTTAGTAATGTGAAGAAAGCGGCAGAAAGGCCGCAAAATGGCGAGCACTGGAAGCGCGTAACGTACAGAAGAAAGCTGGGGTTTGGACAAGTTTATACAAGTACAATTGTAAGTATGCCAACCTTGATAAATTCTGAACAGTATGTATATAATTGCAATTACATAAAATGCACATGACTATAAATGGGTTATGGTCATGTGCATTTTACTCAGATGTTTAACTCATTGATATGACAGTTTCTCAATTATAGGTATGAAAAATCTGAAGAAACTGCACAACAATCCTTTAGCAACAATTTCTATGAACTTAGTGCTTCGTCTAAAGAGATTAGCGCTCACACAGAGATAAAAAACAGTGCACACCAAGATAAAAAACTACACGTCGATAAATGCTCGCACTTAGATGACATCAATCGAGAAGATGATACGCGTGAAGAACTGTATTCTGAAGAAATAGAGAATAACACAACTTGTAGGAGACTGTTTTATTAAGCAAACACTTGGATGATTAAGTAATCGATCTACATGTATTTAATGATGTGGGGTCTTGACCGTTAGTTTTAGATGAACTTTCAAAACAAGAACTGATTAAAAAAGGTCCTTTCAAAATCAAGAATAAAGAAGGGTCACTTGCAAAAAACCACAATAGTTGTTCTTTATCTTGTGACTGGTTTGACAAAACTTTACCAAGCAATGAAAAGATAGGCATATCGGCTACTTTTTTCACTCGTAAAAAACATCTTATATTGCTTCCTTTGTCAACTTTTTCAGGATAATAGTAGCGCTTTTGGAACCACGGAAGAATTTTTTAATCGGAAAAAGATGAACTCTAGGGTGTGCATAGAGTAGGTAGAGGTACAGAGTCGGTAACTTTCTTCGGCACTGTTAAATTTACACCTACTTTTCAGCCTCAACTGCCTAATAGATGAGATAATTTGAAAAACCATGTACCAAAATAATGAAAAAGCTCTTTCGAAACCAGGTAGAGTTACATTCTTGGGTTACATATAAATGATGTAATAGATGCCCTTGAGGAGCTTAGAGATGGTGACCATAAGACTATTGAAATAAAAGATGATTCTGGAAATCTTATATTATGTGTAATGAAGTATCCCTATTTAGTTTTTCTTTACTTCTATAGCTCTCTCTTAGTTGAAATTTATGATGCACGGAAGTTTCTACAATTAAATAGACTTTTTATTTGACACATAAATGATTTCTTCTTTAAGCAGCTAGAAGCTCACGATGAGGCGAGGTTAATTCATTTGCGTAGCGCGGAGTTTTGCGCCTGGGACTAAAAATAAATATTGTGCCCATTTATTCCCACTTAAAAGCTTATTTTTCTGCTCCTCTTCCTTTTATGCCGCATGGGGAACAATAATAGGTAAGAAATCATGATAAGAATATTACATATCTCTTGAATTTTTTGTACGTTTTAGATCTGGTGCCAGGGAGCCTTGTTTTTGCGAATATATATATATATATATATATATATATATATATATATATATATATATATATATATAATATATATATGTATATATGTATATATATATATATATAGGTATATATATATCTATTTATATATATATATATATATATATATATATATATATATATATATATATATATATTATATATATATATATATATATATATATACTTATATATACATATATATATAAAGGGGCGTATCCAGCATTTTTTGGTGTTTGAGATAACTACCTTCTTGATAAGGAGCAAACATCAAACATTTATATGTTTACACTTATGTTAAATAAGGATGTTTTGCAAAAAATTTGCGATGATTGGAGACTGGGATCAAAAAAGCCCTTAAATTTTGGCCACAACTACCCCAAACGTGAGAGCAACAAGTTGAAAATATATTTACACATACGAATATTGAGAATCACACGGTATTTTTAGATATTAAGATATTTACCAAACAATTTAACAAATGAATATACTATACTATCATACTTGCAAAACAGTTATTGGTCTGCTAGTGAAAAAGTACTGCTTAAGACGTACTCCTATTTAAGTTGTAGGGCACCGCTGAAATGATTAAGAGTTAACATATGTTGTCTTTCCTTGCTTTTGCAATTTTAGCACATATGCTCAATCTGGCGTTTGATGAATTCATTGTTTTCTCCACTCAGCTATACAGCAGTTTTTACGAAAGAAAAAGAAGTTTTTTCTATTAAAAAAAAAGAAATTTATGATGTTCCTCAAACCTAATAAGAGTAATCGGGTTTCTTCAAAACTAGCCAACTTCTTTATGGAATAAAATGTTATTAAAAGAGAGTCAACTGTTAACTATCTAGAAGTATCTAG
Source organism: Hydra vulgaris (assembly GCF_038396675.1). Lineage (NCBI taxonomy): Eukaryota > Metazoa > Cnidaria > Hydrozoa > Anthoathecata > Hydridae > Hydra > Hydra vulgaris. The sequence continues at coordinate 15,722,917 of NC_088926.1, read as the reverse complement.
GATAGACGAAGATATATTGTGGAAATATTGTATAAAATCTATTGAAAATATATATCTCTATATAATACTTTTAGAGATTATATTTTCAATAGATTTTTTACAATATTTCCACTGTTTTCCACAATATTTCCATAGTTTAACTCTAAACAATTTGCTTAATATTGAGTCTATAAAAATTATATACTTTTAAAATTATTCATTGTTATCTTTCCTATTGCAATATTGCATGGGAAAGTAACAGTAATGAAAAGTTTGAAACAATCGATGGTAAACAATAACACGCTTTCAGGATTAAGCTCCCTTGAAAGAATTTTTTTGAAGGAAACTTAATTCACTCAATAGTGAAATATATTATAAGAAAAACATGGTTTTTCTTATAATAAATTTCTTATAAACATCCTAGAAAAATTTCAAATAATAATTTTGTTGTTCAAATATCATATTGAAAACCTGGTTTATTTTAAGTTCAATATTGTGAATTATTACTATATAATTTTTTTTTTCAAAACTCTTCTAAACTTCTTTTTGGAACAAAAATAAATGGTTTCAGTCATTTATTATATATGTACGATCTTTTTTATTGTAAATTATTTTATTCGCCAAACAAAATTAAAAAAAAAAATTACGCCAAAAAATTAAAAGAAATTTAGGGTAACTGTATAATTTATCATAGGTTATTAGAATAAATATTTACAAAAAACTATTTTTTCAATAAATTTCAATTGAACATGTTTACATTAGACTGTGAAATTTATAGAAAGTTAAAAAAAAAAAAAACTGTGCTACTTTTTAAACTATTATTTAATGAAATAAAAACATAACAGTAAAACAATTTAATTGTTCTTAATATAGTGATAATATATGTGTTTAGCACTATAAAAATGGTTTTCTTTAACATAAAGAAAAGCGATCTTATAAACTTACTACATAGATTTTTTCCGATATTGGTTTGGCTTCCTCAATATAACTTTACTAAATTGCGCGGAGATGTTATTGCCGGATTAACATGTGGATTTGTCGTTATTCCTCAAAGTATTGCGTTTGCAAATCTTGGCAAACTTCCTGCACAATATGGATTATACGCATCTTTAACCCCTGGATTAATTTATGCAATATTTGGCACATCAAAAGATGTCAGTGTTGGTACAACAGTGACTCTAGGGTTATATACATCAAGTTTTAATTCAACTCATAGCACTATAGGAGCATCTCTTCTAAGTTTCTTAACTGGAGCTATTTTGGTACTGATGGGCATTTTTAAACTAGGTTATATGATCAAATATGTACCTCAACTAGTCATCAGCGCGTTTGTTTCAGCGACAGCTATTACTATTATGGTAACACAACTTTCGAATTTATTTGGAATTAAGAAAGCGCCTCGAAATGTGTTTGAAATTCTAAAATTCATCATTGTGAACATACGTGATACCAATAAATGGGACATAATAATGGGCGTTTGTTGTATAGCATTTTTAATTTTTTTTGTCTGGCTTTCTACTAAAAAGTTTGGTAATAAAGAAAAAAGTAAGATCAAAACGTTTGTAGCAAAACTGATTTTGTTTTTAAGCGCTTCTCGAATGGTTTTAGTGTGCTTCTTTGCAACAACTGCTGTTTTCATATTCCATATATATGGATTAAAAGAAAAATTTACAACGGCTGGAGCAATTCCAAAAGGTTTACCCAAATACCAGGTAATTAAATGTAAACTTAGATTTTAAAACATGATTTAGTTATTTCAAAATATTATGGAATTGTAAAACGTATTGTAATATAAAACTTTTTAAAATTTTTTTCTAAATGTATTATAATATAAAACGTTTTAAAATATTGTGAAATATAAAAAATCTTTCATCAAAGGATTTTTCTTACAGAGTCCATTTCAACCATACAAAAATGGAAATGTTACCGTTAAAACAACTGGTCAACTAATAGAAGGCTTTGGTGCTTCTCTTATCATATTACCCATAATCATGTTTATTGAACAAATGTCTATAACAAAAGCATTTGCTAAAAAGTTCAATTATAAAGTAAAAGCGCAGCAAGAGTTGATTGCAATCGGAATGTGCAACATAATTGCTTCTTTTTATGGAGGTTGGGTTGTAGGTGGTGGCTTTTCGCGTTCTGCTCTGAATGCCATGAGTGGTGCTCAAACTCCTTTAGCAGGTATGTTTCTTAATGTTATTCAATAAAGTACAATCAACCACAAAACTAGTAAAATGTTGATTCTATATACTTAGTATATTTTTTTCAAATAGGTGCAATTTCAGGACTGATTGCGTTGATAGCTCTTGAGTTCATGACACCAGCCTTATATTATATTCCATCAGCAGCTTTAGGAGCTATGATGGTGATGGCAGTTGTTACGATGATTGAAATGAGTATACCAAAACATATTTGGAGTTTGCACAAATGGGATTTGCTGCCGTTTTGTGCTGCGTTTTGTACAAGTTTTTACAAACTAGAGTATGGAGTCATTGTAGGAACAGGTATCGCAATTTTAGTACTTCTTTCCCGCGAGGCGCGTCCAAAATATTTACTAAAAAAGAATGAAGCGGAAAAGTATATCAAACTGGTTTTGTTAGAAAACTTGACCTATCCTGGTGTAGAAGCAGTGAATAAAACAATATATTCTGAAGTCAATAGCTGTACTTGGATTGAAACTGTGTTTTTAGATATGTCTGCCATGGTTCGAGTTGATTTTACGATACTTAAAAACTTTGAATTTTTAAAAAACGAGTTTTTAAAAAAGAAAATTGTTCTTTGTTTTATAAACTTCTCTCGAATTCCTGTTCGAAGAAAGTTTTTAATGGCTGGTTTAATTACCAATGAAGAAGATTTGACAATAGTAAATAATTCCTTTGGTAAAAATTTAGATTTGGTTGAAAATAATGATCTCAAAATTGGATTAACAGAGGATGATGATTTAGAACTAGAAATGACAGTTTTAAATAAAATGAGCGAAAATGAAGTAAATACTGTGGTTGTCTTGGAAAATGTTGAAGTTATGCATTTTAGAGACCAATAGTTTTTAAGAATGTTTCAAGGCTTTTATGTAATGTTTATATTTGATAATTAAATAAAGGCCGAGTCGGCGTAACTTAAATAAACACCTTATCCAGCATATTATTTTGTAAAGTGGTAATTGAATGAAAAACGTTTTTAAACCTATAGATGTTCAGATATTGTATATGCATTAATTCACAAATAGTTTTATGAGTGTACCATTAAACAATTTATAAATAAGTATAAATGTAGAGAACAATATTTTAACAAGACGTTGCTTATCGTAAAAAACTTCACTCAAGTAAATTAAACTTTTTGCAGGCAAATGTAATTATTTATGTAATGTCAGTCATTTCAAACTTTTCAAAACTACTCACGCTTTTTCTTAGGTATTATTTGTGCAAGAAAACTTATCTTAAGGTTATCTTACTACAAGTAAATAGATATCGTAAAATTAAAAATAAGTAAATTAAACTTCGCTCAAAGAAATATCAAAAAAATGAATAAATTTTTTCTAAACCGGAATCTGCCGAACCTTTACTGCTCCTAAATAAAAGAAGTGGTATATTCCCGACAAAAAAGTACATGTTGCCCACATGTTACTATAGTTTTTAAAAGTTGAATAAAAAGTGTGAAGTTAAAACCTAGTTTATGATCGATTTATAATCTGATGATCAGTGTGGCACATGCGGAACATAATGCGGTTCAAATAACCCACTTAATGTTGTATAATATTTAATTAAATACGTGAGAAAAAATATGTGGCTATCATATGGGCCGTAAAACACATAATCATACTAAATTATACCCACATATTAAATTATAAAAATACTAATTTGTGATTCTATTTTAAGAATATTCCATGGTATCCCCATTTTTGTTTGTCTAATTTTTTTGTAATAAATATTTCTTGAGTTGTTTAATAGAGTTGTTAGAGTTGTATTTTACTTAATGAAGAAAAAAACATCTTAATACATTGTGTTTGCTGTAAGAAGACAACTTAAAAAGAGCAGGAAAAAGAATTGGCTGAAAAAAAATGGCTGACAATATAAGCAGATTTTCATTGATATCAATTTTATTTACACTTAGAGTTCAAATGAAACTTTTTTTAGCTATTCATATATATTTTTTATATAGCTATTTGTATATAACTTATAAAATACTTATAAAGATGAAGATCTTGTCAACAACAACAACTGGGCAAACAACAACATGCTATTTATTTTTTGCAAATCATTTTTACAATAGTCCCTGTTAGAAACGTTACGTTGGAACAACGTTGTTCCAACGTCTTCCATATTATTAGGCCGGGTGATTAAAAAAAGCAATTGCTTTTACTCATTGTTTTTGGAGTAATTATTCAGCATTACTGAGTAAAGGTAATTGCTTTTTTTTATTCACTTGGTCTATTGGAAAGACGATGGTATGACGTTATAGATGAAACAGCGGGAAAACGTTATTTGGCTAACATTATTGCAACGATGTAAAAATGACGTTGTAACAACGTTACATTAGAGCTAAATGACGTCGGAAAGACGTAAGAGCAACGTTAAATTTTAAGAAAAATACATTATAAAGACGTTAGACAAACTTTATAATTTGATCAAAATGACGTTGAGACAATGTCTTTTCAATCGTTGTTTAGACGTTGGAATAATGGCAGAAATGAAACTTAGACCAACCTAATTTTGACGACGTTGGCCAAACGTTGTAAATAAAACGTTCTCCAACGTTTTTCTAACATTTTCGCGATGTTTTTTTTTACACTGCAAAGAACAATAAAACACAATGTTACACTGTTTAACATCGCGCTGTGATTATCGTTTTTCCTTTTTTTTTAATTAAGGTCATACATGGTAATTATATTAGTCCAGGCAATTAGTTGAATACGGAAATTAAAAAATTAAAAAATAAAATAAACCTTGCAATACTTACATTTCAAAATTTTAAAATTATATACAATAACTTAGAGTGAAACTAGTTTGATTTTTACTTTCTTTCCAATTTTCAACCATATCTCAAAAACTCGTCAATTTTTATTTGACTCTAAAAGAGGAAAATATATGAAGAAACATAAAGTTACAAACAAATCTAGTTATTAGCATTTTCAAGAACGTCATAAAAAAAACATTCAGAGTGAACAAATTGAAATACCACAAATACCGGATATTGGACTAACTTGCTATTTGATGCTCACCTGAGTAGAAAAAGAAATTCCTCAATAAACTGCAAAACTAATGAAACTGCCCCTCACCCCCCCCCCTCATCCATAAAAAAAAATTTTATTGAAGAAATAAACAAAATTTTTTCAAAACACGCAATCATGATATATAACGGAAAAAAAACATTTCTTGTTTTACCCTTAAAACAAACATCTTTGTGCTTGAGTTCAGATTTCTGTTAAGTTTTTTTTTACAGGGGTTATTGTGGTAAAGATAATATATTTTGATATAATTTGAATTGCATGGTACAATAAAAAAGCCGAAGTGGTACATTTTCACAAAGTGTTTTGGAAGTGTTTTACAAAGTTTTTAAAAGTGTTTCACAAAGCTCTTAAAAAATTTCTCTTTAAAAGTGTTTCACAAAGTCGTTTTAATAAATAGCTCTCCTTAATACCAGTGACCACTTTGTGGCGCTACTGCAGTTTCTCCCCCCCTTTTATTTATTGCTGATTATGATAGAGAATTTTATGCTGATTAAGAATCGTATAAAAACATAGGTCTGAAAACCAACAAAAAGTGCTCTAATTCGCTGTTGAAGTTTAAAAAATTACAGTAAAAAACGCTAATATTCGCCATTTTTTAAAAACGTTTTAAATCAAAGTTTACATTTTGAAATCAATCGCTTAGAAAATCTTTTTTTAATTACGCAACCCGGTTTTTATTGTCATCAAAATTAAATTATATTTAAATTAAATTAAATGTTTTTATTAATATATTTTATATGTTTTTTAAAAATTAATTTAAGATTTTGCTTTTTAAATGTACACAAATCTACTGACAAATAGGGATCGGCGCAATTAAATGTACATGCATCGACTGAAAAATAGGGATTGGCGCAATTGAATGTACATACATCGACTGACAAATAGGGATTGGCGCAATTGAATGTACATACATCGACTGACAAATAGGGATTGGCACAACTAAATGCACATACATCGACTGACAAATAGGGATTGGCGCGATTAAAAGTACATGATCTGAAACAGGGTTAGGGTTTGGGCCAGAGATAAATCAGAAAATGATGCGCTCAGCATTTTTTAACAGTTTTGCTTTACATTTTTGATAGAAACCAGGCTTTTTTAAATTCATCTTTGAAAAGAATTTTATTTATAAATAGGTATGAAAAAATGGCGAATATTAGCGTTTTTTAGTGTAATTTTTTAAACTTCAACTGTCATTTAGAGTCATTTTTGTTGGTTTTTAGGCCTATGTTTTTATACGATTCTTAATCAGCATAAAATTCTCTATCATATTCAGCAATAAAAAAAAAAGGGGGGGGGGGAGAAACTGCAGTAGCGCCCCACTTTGTTGGGTGTTTTTTCTTCCAATTCACACTACTTATATTTCAATTGAATGCTTGACAATTTGAACAAGTGGCATCTTCTTATTAAAAAACAATAATTTCAGACTCAACAGTTTTTAAATGAAAAGGCAGACATATCATGAAGCAGTATTTCAAAAACTTATAGCAAATGAATTAGGTATTGTTGTGATTTGTATTTGTATGTTTAACAACAATTGTATGTTGTGAATGTTGAGCCATAATAATCCACAGCCTCAATAATCTAGCCATCCAAACCAGTTCAACAGCATCAATGCATAACCAATGCATTGATGCTGTTAATTTGGTTTATATCTTCAATACATATGGACTAGTATAAAAAAAATTAATTATGTAGCCTTTTATCTTTTAAACTCTACCAGTGATCTAGACTGTCTAACAAAATCAAATGGTTTTTTACCGGATAAGTCATTTGACTTTTCAGAAATATGTCAAAGATGAAAATATAACAAATGACATATTTTTGGTCCCTCTTTCAAAATACCAATAATTGATGGACAACCCCAAAACAAACTAAGTGTATATAGCCCTAAACGAATCTAGAAATGCAAAGTAAATCAATCAAAAGACTTTTAAATACTTCATTATCTTTATAACTCATCTTAGCAAACAGTGTGTTTGCTACGATAAACTGTAAAGATAATGAAGTATCTAAAAAAGTAATGAAGTATTTAAAAAAGATGACTTGTAAAGATAATGAAGTATGTTAAAGTAATAATAAAAATTGACTTGATTGAAAACTACTCTTTCTTTTTATACATTTAATATTTTGCTCGCACCAGAGTCATTTGTCAATTTTTTAATTATCATATTTCAGAAAATAGTCTTTGCAAACAAGACCATTTTCTGAAGGTAATTTGAAACTTTCCAAAAAACTCTTTGAGAAAATCCTTAAACGAGTTTTATAAATAAACTAGCAAAGTAAAGACTAAAGCTATAATAAATACATATATAATATATATAATTATATTATATATATATATATATATATATATATATATATATATATATATATATATATATATATATATATATATAATATATATATATATATATTATATCATAATATATATATATATTATAATATATATATATATATATATATATATATATATATATATATATATACATATATATATATATATATATATATATATATATATATATATATATATATATATATATATATATATATATATATATATATATATATACATATATATATATATACATATATATATATATACATATATATATATATATATATATATATATATATATATATATATATATATATATATATATATATATATATATATATATATATATATATAGTCTTTACTATATAATGTAATTTATAATAAAATATATATACTTATAACAATTTATTCATATGTTAATAATAATATATATTACTTTTGACATAGATACTTCATAGTATTATATATAATACTATAAATTTTACTATAAATTTATACATACAAGAATTTTATCAAAATTTCAACAATTTTTAAAGTTCAAATAAGGCTTTTGTAACTTTTAAGAAACGAACTTTCATAATAAAAATGCTTCAAAGTATTCTTTTGTAAGAATTGATTTTGTTGCATTTTTTATCAATTGATATCATTTTTATAGACATTTGTATTATATTATTATTGCATTATATAATAATACATATTGCATATATTTATATGCAATATGTATACTTATTTAATGTAAATTTAATGTAATAGGGTAGAGTGGGGTAATGTGGGTCTATGGGGTAATCTGGGTCTAATTCATATTTATCTGTTACATTGATAATGGCTTTAGGTATAAAGCTGTAATTTTTACCACTTTGTTATAACATATTAGGCTAATTAATTTGAAAATGTAACCTAGCTATGCTGTTAGAAACGGCACTTTTTTCAGGCAAAATGCTAAATAAATCAATAAAGTCATTTTTTCCTCCGTTTTTAAACTTCAGAGAAAATATATTCAAATAAAGCATTAGCCTATGAAAAATGGTTATTTTGAAAGTTAAGTTACTATATTTTAAGGATAGTATACCTTTAAGACATTAACGCATATGGTTTGTTTAAAATTTGAAATATGATCAGGTCGGGTAAAGTGGGTCTATGTATGTAAAATATTATGATATGTAATTATATTATCGAAGTTGTTGTTAATAACATTATAAACCTATTAGTTTCATCAGACTAAATTTTTTCGTGTTATAAATTCTTAGAACTATTAAACACTTACGTTTGAAGTTTATATCTTTGAAGTTTATATTAAGAAACATGTATGTATTTATATGAAACAATATGTTTATCTAGGTCAAATAAAATATTACATAAGACCTATTTAGTGTTAAAATATTTTTTTTGTGATATGTTATGATTTATGCTAATTTATTTTGCAAAAAATTTAACAGATTTTTTATAAATATTACTTTAGAAAGTATTTAAAAAATGCCAAGATGTTACAATAAAAAAATAAAACCCAAGTGCAATGCTGATAGTTTAGAAAGAGCAATTATGTTAGTATGTGAGAAAAAAAAGACTGTTTATCATGCTGCTAAAGAACGTTCTGTTTCTAAAGAAACATTGAGACGAAGAATAAAACAACAAGAATTTAATGCAAACAAAAGTGAAGGTCGGAAAAGTGTGCTGAGTTATAATGATGAAACTATGATTGTAGCTGCAGCGCAGTATTGTCAAAGATATGGCCTTCCATTAGATTCTCTTGACATTTGTAATTTATTCCTGGGAAAGGTTGGATAATTTATTTTAAGAAGCTTCATGTTGATAAACTTTGATTACACAAACCTGAAATACTTAAATTTTTAAGAGCTAAAAGTTTAACACGTGAAGCTTTAGATATATTTTTTACAATTTTATCTGATGTAATTCATAATAATAACATTGTACCAAGTAATATATACAACCTTGACGAGACTGGGCTCTCCACAAATTACTTAACGAAGAAAATATTTGTACATTTGAAAAATCTGGCATACATTCTATGTGCACGCACCTTTTTTTTATAGTATATATACAAGGTTTTATTTTAAAAAGTAGTCTTAAGATTTTTTTATTGAAAGAGAAAGTGCATACATACACAGCACAAGAATAAAAATTAAATGCTCGGACAAATAAAAGTAAAAAAGTGGTGATTTAAAACAGAAATAATAATATTTTAATAAAGTGTTTTATAAAAAATAACTATTTTTTTGATCACTGCACTTTTATGGCAATTTTGCTATTTTGGGCACCTCATAGATCTTTTTGAGTATTTCTTTGATGCTTCAGTAGAGGTAATAGTTTTTTTTTGTAGATTTTTTTTTAACTTGGTTTTTTTCCTCTCTGACCTTTTGTTCCTCAAGTAACCGTCGTTTGACTTTCTCATTTGTAAGAAGTTCTCCACATTTTGCTTGTAGTCTCTTCCTTTTTTGTTTTTGTTGTTCTATTATTGCTGCTGTCTTATCAATATTTTTTTGTTGTGTTTCTCTTGCAAACCGCTTTATAATTTTTTTCCATTCATTCTTTAATGGTTCAAAGACACTTCTAACGGTTGTAAAGCGTGTGATCAGTTTGGCGGAAGACAAACAATATGGATATGGTTGTCCATGGCCGCTTTTATGGTACCATATTTTAAATGACTGTCACGACCATCATAAAGTGAGAGTATTAGTTTTTGATCTTGGTCAACAAAAATGGTATAAAGTGCTCGACAAGCCTAAACGAAGAAACAATAAAAAAATCTTAAGACTACTTTTTAAAATAAAACCTTGTATATATACTATAAAAAAGGTGCGTGCATATAGAATGTATGCCAGATTTTTCATAAGCAGCAGTATTTTAAACCATAACAATCAATATTTTATGTAGACTCACATTACCCCACTACGTAGGGTAATGTGGGTCTATATAGGCGTCTTCAAATAAAGGCTCCCCAGACCTATTGATAGTATTTTAAGTAACAGTTTTTTGTTAAATTTGTTTAGTAGGATGTCTAATCATGATTTTAAGACATCTTTTGTCAGAAAGCCGATATCTAAACATTTTTTTTTTAACTCAAGGTCAGAAATAGGTAAAAATAAACTCAGATTACCCCACCCTACCCTATTAAAATAAAAATTAAAAAATCTAAGCAGTTATTCATAATGCCTGTAATGTTCTGAATATAAATGTAACAAATAAAAATATAAATGAAAAAATACAAAAATTACCTCTGAATTAAGTCCTTAACAAAGGCTCTGCAATTATTAAGGCCCACAACTTTTACCTTTCTCAATTTTTAACTCAGATAGTCAATTTTCCAACTCGGTTTCCTGACAACCCGAATTATTTACCTTCTTTACTCAACTTATGTCTTGTTTCTGATCCTAGTCACTGCTCAGTTTCTCCACACTCACCGTGTGTGGAGAAACTGATCAGAAACCGTGATCAGAAACACCTTAGGTAACCGTGATCAGAAACACCTTAGGTGCTTCTGATCACGGTTTGATCTCTCTAAAACTATAAATCTCATTCTTCTTTATCATCAGAATCCTTCTATCATCGAATTTCTTACAACTATCTTAAAGCTGACTGAGACTCTCTCTCTGTGATTTTCTTCGTGATGGCCCTTGGGTATAAATCTTTTGTCTTCCTGCTGATAAATGTGCTTCTTGCATGTCTACTTGGATTCAGGCTGACATGGAATCTTGTGGAGAGGTTAAGGCTATTGCATTTGACATTTCTAAAGCTTTTGATAAAACTTGGCATGCTGGTCTTCTCTATAATCTTTCTTCTTACGGTGTATCAGGTAACATCTTTAAGAATATTAAATCCTTCCTAACCAATCGTAGTATAAAAGTTATCTTCGATGGGTAGCACTCTTCTTCATATCTTGTAACTTCAGGGGTTCCTCAAGGTTCAATCCTTGGCCCTATACTCTTTTTAATTTACGTTAACGATCTTTCAGGTAATCTCACACCTAAGGTTGGATTGTTCGCTGATGATACTAGCATTTATTCTTGTCTAGATAAGATCCCTCTCTGATTGGTTGGAGGGGAATTTGAGCTTGAAACAGCTCTCACTTTTGCTACAGCATGGGGTTCACAGTGGCTAGTGAGCTTAAATTCAGATAAAACCCAACTTTTTTTCAGCTAATCGTTGTCGCAATAATTTAGATCTTCCTATATTTATGAACGGTAATCCTTTATCTTCTTGGATTAACTCTAACTTCCAATCTTTCTTGGAAACCATATATCAAATCGATTGCATAATTAGCATTTGCATCTCTTTACCGTGCTCTCTTCTTGATCTCTATAAATCTCAAACTTCATCTTTTCTCTTCCAACTCTAATTGTAGTTGCTTGCAGCCTTTTTAGAAGCGAAGATGTTGGAAAAAAAAAAAATTTTGTCACTTGACATTTAAAAAAATTTTAAAAGATTTTGTATTTGATAAAATTTATTTTGTAAAAATAATATTTTTTAGTAGATTTAAATAGTATATATATAAAATAGTATGAAAAAATGTTTGCAAATATTTTATCTTGCAATGTGTAACTGCTTCACATCAGTGTTGTCTATGTTTAACCGAGAAAACACACTAAATATTACTTTTTGCTTTATTTGGCTGAGATGAGCAGGAGTTGTGGGAAAAAAAGCTGCCTAAAAATTTTTGAAACTTTATCTTTTCATAACTAGATTTTTATAATTGTTTATATTAATTAATATTTTTACTTTTATATTTTTGTTTTGTGTTTTTTTGTATGTCTTATTTTGTATTTATGCATTTCAAATTTTCATTAATTTTTAAAATTGTGTGCAAAAGATCTGGATTTTATTCTGCGTTTTTTTTTTGTATACTTGTGTTGTAAATTCATTAAATATTTTTATAAAGGATAAATTTTTTACTTGGTTACATATTATTAACTTATTATTAAGTTCTTATTAAATTGATAAAAACTTTTATTATTGAGTTTTATTATTTATTACAAATCTTTTATTATTGAAATCTTCCAAGATTGTAAAGACTGGGTACTACTAGCATATTAGTAATGGACTGAAATGTCAACAGAATTTTTTATTTTTACAGATTTAAATATTTTCTATAAATAATTTTTCTTAGATATGTTGGTGTGTGTATTAAAAAACTGTGCTTCTCTTATTTATATTCATTAATATCCATTTATATTGCATGTTCAATAACAAAAGCATATTTTAGTTTGTTTTTCAAAGTTGATAAACATCTGATTCAAGGTATTAGGTATACCTTGTACCAGGTTATAATAATCTGACACAACGTCAGTGATTGGAAAGTTCCTTTTTTAAAGGATCTCAAACCGTTCCCCGTTCATTTTGTAAACAAAGAACTAGTTCCAGTTCGTCGTTCTTTAGTCAAAAAAGAAACTCGCTCCACGTTCCTCAAAAAAGAGAACTCGTTCCTACTTCGTTCCTTTTTTAATACACTTTTTTTATTTTGAAAATTGTAATAGTAATTTATTGTTTCACTTGGGGAGCAATGCTTTTTTAACGTGTTTTATTTTGTTATTTATTTAAATAGTTTTTAAACATTTCTGATATCCTGCCTGCCTAGTCTGCATCAGCATGCACTTTATACACATATAAATGTTATATTAATTTTAATAAATTTTTTCAATAACATTTTCAGTAATTGCAAAATCACCAACAATTTCAATAATTGGATTCATTTTGCAAACTAGAACCGCGTGCAATAAAATTATGTTGAAAATCAAAACTTACAAGGAATTTTTCGGGTTTAATTGGCTACATGTACTTGTATTGGTTTATCTTGGTTTATATTGGTAATCTATATTGGTAACCAATAAACTTTAAAACTATATTGGTAACCAATATAGTTTAAAATTTAGTATATATGGCTAACTAAATATGAACTAATTCCGAACTAACCGACAATCGGTTTAGTTTAAAAATTAGTAGTTACGGCTGTTGGCTAACTGAAACCAAACTTAGATTTGATTTGATCTAAATACAACGCTTTTTGCTTTTGAGCCGTAAAAACAAATTTAGCGAAATCCAAATTTAAAAAGTTTTTAGGAACTGTTACTTTTCGTCACGTTCTTCTAAAAAAGGAATTCGTTCTCTCTCCTCGTTCCGTTATTTTAAAAGGAACCAGTTCCTCAAAAAAAAACTAGTTCCAGGAATCCGTTATTTTAAACGCGTTCTTCCAAACACTGTACAAGGTATCAGATTATTGAAAACCTCGATGTTTGGGTTAAGGTTATCTAAATAAAGCCATGATCCAATTAAATATTGTGAAAAAATAAGTACCACACATGTAATGACTTTCAAAATCGGTACTGCAAGCGTTGTGGCTTGAAAAGCTGCTCAGTTGTATAACTTTTTATCAAAAAATTTGTACTGACAAATATCAAAAAGAATGTCCAAGCAACAAGTATTTTGCTGCGGATGGTGATAGTTTCATTTCATTTCTGAAAACCATTTTGATCATAACTTGATATCAGAAATTTTTTTTGTTCATAATAGTTAACATATTTTTTAGGCTTGGATTTAATTTATATCATTTCAAAATATTTCCATATAACCTTAATGAAATAGATAACAGATTCCAAATATCAAAATAATTTATTTTTATTAGTTTTGATAAAATTACCAGTTATAAAAATATCAATAAGATGACACCTTTTTTAATGCTACGCTTTTTATATTATTTGAATAAATTAAGGTAAAGACGTAAATAGTAGTTTTATTGATTGATTAATTGGTTTAAGTTTAAGTTACTCTATAAGATTTAGTTAAGTTTAAGGTTAGCTATTTATTCCACAACATATTTAAACCTAGGGTGTTCAACAAGCTATGCAGTGTGTGTAGGTTTATGAATTAGAATTTACAAATTGAATGAAAATAGATCATGTTGATAAATTGACAGGACAGTAGTAATTTTTTATTTTTGTTTTTTAGGTATTTGGCAGGCTGTACGTGATGATTTATCTTCCTGCAACAAGGTTAAAACAACCTCCAACTACAAGCTAATTTAATATATTTTTCATAGCAGCATGTTCTAAGAAGAACTTGAATTTTATTTTATAATTAGATTACTTTTATTTCGTAATTTCCTGAAAATGTTTTTGGAGGTTATTTTATGCCGGTTTTTTACCAGATTTTAAGTTTAAAAAATTATTTTACACAGTAGCACCAATTCAGCAAAAATTTAGGTGGGGCAAATTTGTGAAAACAAGTTGACTCCCCCCTCCTCCCATAACAAAATCATAACATTGAGCAGAACATTTCAAGTCCTACGTGAACTAAATTTTTTATTTTTTTCAGTTAATAAAATATTAAAGATCAAAACATTGAAAAATCACAAAAGTTTTATTGCAACGATGGGTAACGACATTGGCGCATTTTGGCAAAGTCATTTACTAAATCGTCAAGGTCTAACGATTTAACTAATTTAGGCTCGAGAGCCATTAGCAATAAAAAATTTAGTCTCTCGTTACCACAAGTTGTTCTGAGAAAATTTTTCACACGTTTCAAAACTGAGAAATCAAGTTTATTAGATGCTGTGGTCACAGGTAATGTCAGCACAATTTATAGTAATTTTAACACTTCTGAATAAGCATTCGACAATTGTTGCAATTTCTGATGTAAATCAAAAATATCAAAAACTTTTTCTTCAGTCTGACAACATGAATTGCATTAAAAAGTAACTCATTTTGCATAAAACGCCTATCAAATTCTGTTACAAATGTATCCAAAATGCCGTAATATGAGCTTTTTAATTTCTCAAAAAAACAAATGGGCTAACTTGTCACATCTCTTTTTCCAGTTGTACTACTTGATAAATATTCTTTTAAAAAAGATGAAATTTTCTGTGATCTAGCAGCTCTAGATGATGGTTCATTGGGTATTGAATCAAAATTAACGTCATTGGATATTAAATCAAAATTAAATATACCGATAGATGTTGCAAACTCTTTTGACTTCCTAAATAACGCATTCCACTTAGTTTCAGATCACAAACCTTCAAGGTCTTTCAGAGTAGCAGCAATAGAATGTTAGGCATGCAAAAGTATCAGACTTTTTAATTGAAGCAATTCAGATCATGTGTTAGTTGTTGATAATACTTTTTCCGGAATGTGTAAATACAAGATGAATGATGGCGATGCAAATTTTTTTTGTAACCAATTGCCACTGACGATGCGTCATGGTTATCGATTTCCATTACTGCTCCCCCAGAACCGCAAGTATTGCCTGGTAACGAAGTATAATTTTGTTAATTGATCTGTACCTGTATAACCAACGAATTGCTGTTGTCCTTTCTAGTGATAGCACGTTCTCATATCCCATGTGCTTTTGAAACGCCACAAACATCTCGTGCCTAGTGTTACTGTTGGCTATGAAATTGTACTAACTTCGGATGGCGTCAAAAAATTCCGACAATTCTTTTATGCCGGAAATTGTTGCAATCAAAACAAGATTAAATCTTTTTTGTCTTAAAGTCTCTTTTGAATTAAATTTAGGAGATTTGAAAGAGTAAAACAAAATCGTCAAATAAAACAAAAGAATAAGTACTTTTGATACT
Source organism: Hydra vulgaris (assembly GCF_038396675.1). Classification (NCBI taxonomy): domain Eukaryota; kingdom Metazoa; phylum Cnidaria; class Hydrozoa; order Anthoathecata; family Hydridae; genus Hydra; species Hydra vulgaris. The sequence continues at coordinate 15,706,786 of NC_088926.1, read as the reverse complement.
TTTGTTTTATTTGACGTGATTTTTTAAAATACTTTTTATACAGAATGAAATTTTGTAGTGATTAATACAGTGCAAAGTTTTCCTTACTCATTTAAAGAAAATTTTAGCACGTTTAACTTTATTGTGAAAATTGTTTTTACTGGCGTGTTAATTCAGAAATACTAAGAATTTTAATTAAATAGCAATTACGAAGTAGTATAGTAACAAATTAACTGATTTATATTGTGTTTTTATACTAATAGAGTGTTATTATTTATATTTATGGAGCTTTAAAAGTTTAAAAATGTATCTTTAAAACTTTTATAAAGAAGTAAAAGTAATATTATATTTAATTAAAGATATTAAAGAAATAGGAGGTGATCATTTTAATTATTTTTAGCAGTTTCCTTCGATACTTCAATCCACAATGGCAGAAAGAAAAAATTGCCAGGTGCGCAATTTCGCAAACTACGGGCTGCGAACGAATCGTCTGTAACAAAACAGGTTGGTTCGCTGTTAAAGTATCTATGTTCGCCGCAGAGAATTGATAATGACACAGACGAGTTAAACAATCAAATTGAAGCAGTCAAGGAAGTCGATGAGATGACAGTATCAGAAGAGTTTGAGTTACATAATATAATACACGAAACACACAATGAATCTGAAGCACATAAAATTGATAAATTCTCTGGTCTATATGCTAACTATAGCGATACAGCTACTTGAATCGTATTTGATGATGAAATGCGACAACTTTTGATCAAACATGGACCAAAACAAGTCGATCAGTTTGACTTTCCTAAGGACAGTATGAAAACAAAATTATCAAAAAATCATTACAACCGCCGGCTTGTCAATTGAAATGAAGTTCACAGACATTGGCTGCAGTATTCTGAAAGTAATGACTATGTGTATTGCTTCTGCTGCTAACTGTTTACCAGTAGCACAACAGGTGCGTTATCTCTTTCTTCCAATGATTTACATGATTGAAAAAACATGTCTGCAATTCTGTCAGGGAATGAGAAAAGCAGTGAACATCTACCAAATTTTCAGTCATGGAAAGAGTTCGAACTGCGACTGCGAAACAATAAAACAGTTGATGCCGAACATTTGCGTCTTGTTAAAAAAGAAGGACAGTATTGGCAGCAAATCTTGAAGCGGTGTATAGCTTTAGTTAGAGTTCTTGGTATACAAAATCTTGCTTTTCGTGGAACACATGAGAAACTGAATATTGCTGGTAACGGAAAATTTCTGAAATTTGTGGAATTTTTAGCTTTATTTGACCCACTTATGGACCCACGTATGACTGAAACTATCATTAAGCAGTTTATAGCAAACGCTATTTCTATTTTCAAGTAGGTAGAAAATTTCAAAGTAAACTTTAACTTTGTTATTCTTGACACAGCAATCGGTTGAAGTAAACTTTTCTTCAACCAATACAATTGGTTGAAGAAAAATTTATTCTTATGTAAACAATAAGTTCGTTGTTTGGTTTTCTCTATGATGTTCACTGTTTACAGAGTGTAACTAGCAAAGGTGTTATAGAACATTGCTTGAATCTTGAGAAAGCTTTGCAATATGGAGACTCCAAAGATATCCATGCTGTTGATCTATGTAGTGAACTGAAATCAATTGCGACTATATTTACTAAATTTTATATTAAAAATAATCTAACAGATTGTGTCCCCAACACTGTAATAGCTTTATAAATTCTCTTGACACTTCTAGTTCCGTGGCTAGCGGTGAGCAAAGCTTCTCAAAACTCAAGCTGATAAAAACATATTTGAGAACTCTATGCAGCAAGAAAGACTTGCTGGATTAGCTACTCTGTCAAGTGAACATGATATTGCTGGAAACATTAAACTGACATTTACAAAAACAAAAGCACGAAAAGTAAAGTTTTGAAATTATTTATTAATACATTATAAAGTTACACGAATATACGTTTACTTATGATTATGCATTTATTCATCCGAATGTAAATACAAATGTGAAAGTAAGTTGAAGGAGGGTGGTGGAGGGGGTGGGGGCACAGTGTGTCAGATTCGCCTAGGGTGCCAAAAACTCTGGCGCCGGCCCTGAATATTGTTAAAAATATATTTAAAAAGTTTTGTTGAATTTTTTTGTTTGGGAGTGGGGGGGATTTTTAATGATTATTTACCAGTATAATCATAATAGGAGTGTCCATTTTTTGTAATAATTTTTCTGAAAATATCAATTTAATATTGTGTTATCAATGTGAAGGTACAATCTCAAAATATTATCAAAAAATTGTAGGATGAAGTATATAGACCTATGATCAATACGCTTGTTTTCTTATGTTTAGCGCAAAATGTCTGTGCATATAGAAACCACTCGCAGAAATTTTATGATATTGATTGGTCTAATTAAATTCTATACTTATTTATACATGGTTTCCACTTACTAAGAGTGTGAGTTAGAAAACGCGCAAACTGGCAATCGGGTGATTTTTGAACAAAAATTAGCGCCGTGAATACTTTTTATAATAAAAAGGAGTTAAATTTAATTGAAAAGTAAAAAATATTCTTTAAGTTTTTAAAACGCTTCCATGCCCTCTACCTTATATTCTCAGTCTCAGTGAAGTAGTATAAATAAATAAAAAATATGTTTAAAAAGTATATTGCTAAGCATGCAACATTTTTTTAACTTTTATATCATATTATGAAACACAAATAGTGGGAATCAAAAGCATACTCGTAGCAGGTAGGCTTTCAACCATTTCCTAAAATACTTGGCGAATGACTTGTATATACTCAAAATTACATTTCGAGTTTATAACATAGTATTTACTATTTTCCTATTGCATATTTTATAATGAAAACATCAAAAAGGATATGTTTTTGATACATTTTTGCGAATCTTAGCTTCTTATTAATACTTGAAAATACAAGTTGTAAACTCAAAGCACGTATTTTTACCAGGGCTGGATTATAACTGAGTCATTTCAGGCACTTGCCTTTGACCAGATTTTGTAAACACACTTTTTAAAACTTGTTAACACACTTATTAAAAAAACACGTTTTTTTACTTGAAGTATTTAGAATCATATGCCATTGGAAAGAACTAGAAAGGAAGAACAATTTATAATATGTTACTTTTAATACACAACAACAGTTACAAAACTTCGTAACAGCCATGAGTTAACTCAGTTGAGAGTTGAAATTCACTGCAGTGGCTTTTTACACACCTTGCTTTAATCATTCATTAAATTTAGTAGGCAAAAATGATACTGGTTGTTTTAGTGCAGCAGTTGGTTTTTTTGATATTGTGCATCGGATCTACACATTCTTTAGTGCCACCACTCATTAATGGACAATCCTGAAAAAAGCGCAAGTCAAAGACAAGACACCAGTGCCTAAAAAACTATCAGACATACTTTGGTCAGCACATGCTGAGGCAACAAGTGCTTTGCGGAAGTGTTACATGAATATTCAATCTGCTCTAGATACCATTGCAACTTATGAACGTACAAAAGGTGAAACCCGACAAAAGGCGTTTGGAATAGCAAAACATCTCGGTGAATTGAAAACTTGTACTTTGACTGTCTTTTGGTACACAATACTGCAAAGATTCAATAAAACAAGACTAGCTTTACAAGGTGCTACTTTAGATTTTAAAAAAGCTGTTGGTTTGTTACATTCATTGTCTGAGTATTTTCAATCATTGAGATGTTTGACAAAATTGGATAAATTTGGGAAGCATGGAAAAGAGTTCTTCAAATGTAAAGTATATATAAAATAAGTCAATAAAGTCAGAAACAGAAAGCAACAGTTCGATGAAGTTCCTTCTAAAGAAGTTCTCCTGCTTACAAAAGATAAATATCGAGTTAATGTGCTGATTTATATTATCAATCAATTAAAAGCAGCAATGGCTTCCCGGATCTGTCGCATGTTTAGATTTGACGAGCAGATTTGGTTTCATGAACAGTTTGCAAACATTGAATCGTATGGAAGTGATAAACTATTGTGATTTTACATCATTTACGTATGGAATTGATAAAGTATTGTGACTTTAGCAGCACATTACTCCAATAACATTAAGGTCAGCCTAATAGTGTCAGAATTTACCTCAGCCTAATGGTGGCAAATTGTACAAGAGAAAAAGATTCTTGCAACTAAAGTGTATAAAAAATGAATACTTTAATGTGTATTGAAAGTAAGGTGACTAGACAACTCTCATTCGATAACATTGTTGAACAATATGCAAGACAAAAATACAAAAAATCTCACTTTAATTTTTAAATACATGACTGCAATATTTAATACTACAATTCACTTTTTCTACAGTCAAAATGGCCCCAAAATATTTTTTCCTCTGGCCGCAGGTAGCCTTAATCCGGGCCTGTTATAATTACGTGATTGCCTTTTTTAGTTGGCTTATTTGTTTAAACAAAGCTACCCATAGTATTACATTCCGCAAAGTTTGAACAAGATATTACTACACGGACACGAGGTTGTGAGAAGAATGATCTTACCTAATGGCATGCTCTCTAAAGAGACACCGAAGCACTAAAGAAAAAATTTAAAGGTTTCCGTGAAAACTACTCTCGCAGATTCAGCCGTTCGTAAACAAACTATGATATGTTATGCCAATTTTTGTGCTCATTAAATTGATTATTAGATGTGCTAATCATATGATTTCTTATTTTATGCATGTATGAATGTTTTACAAACTCTTGATGCATTTTAGATTGTCAATGTGTTGTTGCGCAATTTTATTTTATTATTGATGACCTAAATCTTTACCTAAAACTATTACATAAATATCGAATATTTAACACGTTCAAAACCCGGTAAAAATTTATTCAAAAATTCAATTATCTGTGTACAACTAAGGAAAGTATCTGGCTGTTAAGCAGTAAGTTAATAATAAACTAGGTATCCATAGCAACAAAATGATAAATATTCCCTCTAAAGAAGAGAAAATTTCATATTAATGCACAAACTAATTATAGAGTATATTACACGCATAAAATATCTGCAACTACCAAAGGTAGGTTATTTTTGCTGAGCAAAATTAGGTATCCATGACAACCAAATATAAAAATATCACTTTTGTAAAGAAGCGCTGAACCTTATATTAGTACTTATGCCAATTTTAGTAAATAAAAAACCCAATATTTAGTTAGTTATTAATTTTGTCCATTAAAAGTGAATTATGGCCAATTTTGGGGCGCTCCTTTTTGTTTAATACAGTATATTAGGGTGGGTCAAACGCCCCTTATTTTTGAAAATCAAAAGGCACTGTTTTAAATGTGCTGTGGACGTACTCTAGGATCAATAAAAAACAAAATTTAACTTATTTGCTCAAATTTTAGACCCCGCTTAACATGCTCGAAATTTAAATTTTTGCCCTAAAAAGTCATCTTTTGAGTAGTTAAACCCCCTTAATTAATTTTTGTTTTGTTTTGTTTTGTTTAAGTGAATAGGGACATTTGTGTGATCAATTAAAACAATAATTCAGCAAAATAGAGGCTATTAGGACAGCTTCAGGTGTTGTTTTTTATGTTAAGTTTGACCTGGTTTCTCAAAAAAACTCGGTTTCTACGTAATATTAGACTTAATAGCTAACTATCGACAACAGAAGAAATATACAACTAGGGATAGTTTTCTTATTGTGTTATGCATAGTTATGCATATATGTGGGTTTAGAAAGCTTTTTTAAGCATATTTATAAATAAAAATTACAATTTTTTTAAATTTTTATTTTAAAATCATGTTTTAAAAATAATTTTTTTTATCAATTAACTTGACATAAATTTATGACTTGACATAAATTTATGAAATTAGATAACTTTTTACAATTTAACAATCTTGGATAAGTTTACTCCTCTCTCAGCACAATCATTTACTACAGTTAACTTTTTTATGAATTTTTTTAGGACTCGATATCCTGAAAAAATTATTCCAATCTCTAAAATAAAGTACATACAGGCATTTTTAAATATTTTAAATGCTAAAAAATTTAATACAATTAAATCAATTAAGAAAAAAACTTACTTTGAGCTAACTTGCATCCATTTTGTTTCTATTGCAGATAGATTTAGCTGTTGAATTAGAATCCAACTTTGAGGTCCAACCAGTTCCCATAACTCTGGAATTTTCGTTATGTTGATGTTTGAAAAAGATGATTTTCCTAATGTTAAACTTGAAGGTTTAGGGTATAAAAACAATTTTTTGGCAATTTTTTCTCTTGTGTTAATGTCTAGCGTTTCATCGCATATAGCAAGTACAACATTTCGTTCTGTAAGAAACCATAAATGATTTTTTAAACTTTTAACTGCTGCAGTTGAAATTGTTTTATTAACTGACACATACTTGATCATGTCCCTGATTGCACATAAATCTAAGCAAGGAGAAGAGGCTGCCAATGGTGCTTTCAGAAACCATCTTGCATGAAATAGCCCAGTAAACTCAGCAACTTGATGAACTGTTGCTATTTCTTCTGCACTAATTATACCAAATTGTTGTAAATTAAAGTAGTTCTATTGTCATTTAGTAGATAGCTTTTGATAAAAATCTTGCATTATAAAAAGTTATAGGTTTACAAAACTTAAAATTTGCTAGTTTATCACTGCCTAGTCAAAGCAGAACAAGCTCTGCCAAATGCTTGTAGTCACCACGTGGAAAATTGTCTGTGAACAAGGAACATTCAAGATAAATTTTGGTTTCAAAAGCCTTTGAAAAAATGTAATTCAAATTTGTTAAAATGATTTTTTTTTAATTTAGAAAAAAGAAATATAAAAATCTTTACATTTTCTTCTAAAAATGTTCCGTTTTGCTTGCTTCATTTAAACCTGTTAAGGTTGTTCATTTTATTTTCAATTTATGTGCAGCTTTATATTTTCCCAGAAATTTTGAATTTTTTTGAAAAGACTATCAACTGGTCCGTTTGAGACTATCCCAGAAACTGCAAGTGCTGCATGCTAGATAATGACAAATGAGAAAAAAAAAAAGCCATTTGAACAGAACTAAAACAAAAGTATTTTATAAATAAAAAATAAATAGTATGGTTCCAACCTTAATATGGAGCTCATATATGTGATGTCTGCAAGCAAACCATATTAACGGTCTGCACATCCATTTTTCAAGCAATACACATGTACTCTGCACCCAGCCTTTATTTGATTTATTTATTTGAAGAGAAAAAAATTAAAAAGTATAATAAAAATTATAAAAACAACAAATTACAAAAGTATTATCTATTATACTATTAGGTACACAAATTTTCTCACCTGGATTTGAAAATGTAGTGTCAAAACATACACTATGTATTAAATCTCAGAGATTCCAAGATTCCAATATTTGCTTAATAGCTTTGGCTTGTGTTTTTCCACGACTATCTGTTATAGAGAGACCCCAATAAGTTGTTCTTTATCAATACTAGGACTTGAAATCACTAGCGCTAAGCGCTCAACATTTCTATTTTCACCATAAAAATACTCTTTTACTAATTTTGTATCAAAATGAACAAAAAGTAGTTTTCCCTGGGCTATTTTAATGAAATCTTCCTTTATTTTTAAACCATTATCACGAATTGCATCATTTGAATGGACCTTTGCTGACTTAAGAGAAATATCAAAGTCTTTTAGGTTTCCACCAGCTGAGTTAATGACATTAGCCGAAGTAGCTGTATGTGCTGAACTCTGAATACCGCATCTCTTTGCTGTAACAGCAGTAGCCTTTAAGATTTTCCTAGGTAGCATAACTTCAACAAAATCTGGTTTTCTTTTATGAAATCTTGGTTGTTTGTTTTTTTTTAATTCAAAATTTTGGTTATCCTCTTCGGATTCTGATTCTTCACCCTCTTTTCGGTAAATTCAATCTCCCTTTGAATTCTACAAGCAGTAAATAAGTACTTCTGTCTATTCCACCCATCACAACTTTACGCTCTACTCGTTGATAATTCAAAAAATTTATATCGACATTTCTTTCCTCTTTATTGATTTGTTTGTTTGATAAAATTTTTCGCTGCACATCTTTCACACTTATATCAAATAAGCACTTTATTTCACATTTGTAGTTATCTATAGTACCTAAATTTTGTGGTGTTTTACGTGATCTGTTTTTTGATAGCTTCTTTCTACGATTTTCCAAGCACAAGATCTTACTTCTATATAAAGAAAACAATGTTGTAGTGTTATGGTAAGATTCTTAGAATAACGTAATAAAATGTAATAAGATTTTCATATATATATATATATATATATATATATATATATATATATATATATATATATATATATATATATATACATATATATATATATATATATATATATATATATATATATATATATATATATATATATATATATATATATATATATGTATATATATTTGTTTTAGGAAATTAGATTCAAAAATAAAGATATTATTTACCTAATATATTGTGTACCATTTCTTTTAGGAAATAAATTCAAAAATAAAGATATTATTTACCTAATATATTGATACACAATATATTAGGTAAATGATATCTTTATTTTTGAGTTTAATTTCCTAAAAAACAAATATATACACATATACATATATATATATATATATATATATATATATATATATATATATATATATATATATATATATATATATATATATATATATATATATATATATATATATATGTATATATATATATATATGTGTGTGTTTATATGTGTGTATATGTGTGTATATATATATATATATATATATATATATATATATATATATATATATATATATATATATATATATATATATATATATATATATATGTATATATATATATATATGTGTGTGTTTATATGTGTGTATATGTGTGTATATATATATATATATATATATATATATATATATATATATATATATATATATATATATATATACATATGTATATGTGTATATATTTGTTTTAGGAAATTAAATTCAAAAATAAAAATATCATTTACCTAATATATTGTGTATTATTTGTATCACTGTATCATTTATCTAATATATCAATTACCTAATAATTGGTCAGCTACTATTGGAAGTGAACTTCTGGCAGAAGTTCACTTCAGATTTTCTTCAGTGACAAAACAACACAAGTGCTTTTAAGAAAAACTTAAAACTTCCATCAGGAAACTATATCACTGAGTTTATATTGTAATTTTTCTTTTCTTGCTTTAATTAGTTTGCCATGTAAATATTGCAAAACTTGCTCTCCAGTAGGCAATTGAGATGATGGTATCATTGTCGAAAAAACTTTATGTTTCGATCTTTTATCTTTTCCCATTTTATTTTAAATATTAATTTATACTTGTTTTTTCTGTTAATGTAGATATATTATTTTTTCCTCTAAAATAAAATATAAAAAGGAAAGTAATAAAAATTATTTTTGATTTTTCTCTATGCGAAAAAATCAATTTTTCTACTTTTAATGAAGCTTAAAAGCGTCATAAATATTAGCGATCTTAATAAAATAAACACACCGGCAACGTAAAAACCGTTCAAATTTTTAAGAAAACGGGTCAAAACTCAGGGTCCAAAACGCTTAAGCACAGTCTAAATTTTATTCAATTACTATCAGCTTAGGCTTAAAATAATCATATAGACCTACAAATTCGGATAAAAAACAGCGCCTTAAAGATATCCATATTTAAAGTTATTTAACCGGTTATAATATGATTTTTTGAGGTGAAAATTTGATCTTTGAGCCCATTGAGCAGGGTCAAAAAATTGTGTAAATGAGTTAAATTATGTTATTAATTGATCTCAGAGTACACCCAAAGCACAAAGAAAACAGCGCCTTTCGATTTTCAAAAATAAGGGGCGTTTGACCCACCCTAGTATATATCTTTTGACCTGCAGGCTCTTCCTGCCAAGCTAAAAAAAAAAAAAAGAAATATTATGGTTTAAATTCTGAAAGAATTTAAATAAAAAAAAATCCCACGGACAAGCAGGATAGTACATGCTTGGCAAACTTTGTTCAAAATTTTAGTTTGAGTTATAAAGGCAAAATTAAGTTATTTGGTTTTGAAGCTTTGCAAATGACTCAAGTTTTACAACGCATTTTCAGCTGTCATATATGAAAAAAAATACATATATATATATATACTTTCTTTTATTTTAATATAAATTTTTTAAACTCGGAATATTGTATAAAAAACGGTGTATTATTTTACAACGGATTTTAATGATCTAGATTATCTGTAGTGTCGTAATCAACACATTTTTTCTTCAAAACACTATAAAGTTAATTACCTAAATACCATTCATAAATGTTGCATAGTTATATTTTTATTCAATGGAGTTATTAAATATTTTAAAACAAAATTGAGATTACATTCAGTGGCGATATTGGAAATCAGTTTGTTAATCGGCTAGTTTTACTTGCAAGCGTAAACATACAAGTTTAAAAATAAGTAAGTTTACATTCATAAATTATAAATGTACGTTTAGATGTGAAAATGACAATTTTAAAATAAATAAGACATTTTTAAAAGTTTTTCTTAAATTACTTTTTCTTATTTGAAGATACTTAAACACATTTTATAAAAAGAAAAATCAGAATCAGTCGTTGAAAAAAAAGAAATACAACTTTTTTCTATAAGTAGGCATTTTCTCAACGAAAATAAAAATCGATTTTTCAAAAATGGTAGTGTTTTTTTATAAAAAGTTAGCTGATTTTTTTACAGCACTTTAATAATGATTTTCTCAAACATTAAGAAAAGCGATCTTATAAACTTACTACATAGATTTTTACCAATATTGGTCTGGCTTCCTCAATATAACTTGATTAAATTGCGTGGAGATATTATCGCCGGGATAACATGTGGATTTGTTGTTATTCCTCAAAGTATTGCGTTTGCAAATCTTGGAAAACTTCCTGCACAAAATGGATTATATGCTTCTTTAACGCCTGGTTTGATTTATGCAATTTTTGGAACATCAAAAGATGTCAGCGTAGGTACAGCAGTTACTCTAGGGTTATATACATCAAGTTTTAACTCGACTCATAGCACTATAGGAGCATCCCTTCTAAGCTTTTTATCTGGTATTATTTTGGTACTGATGGGCATATTTAAATTAGGTTATATGATCAAGTACGTACCTCAACTAGTCATTAGCGCGTTTGTTTCAGCGACGGCTATTACTATTATGGCAACACAACTTTCGAATTTATTCGGAATTAAAAAAGCTCCTCAAAATGTGTTTGAAATTTTAAAATTTATCATCGTGAACATTAAACGTACCAATAAATGGGACTTAATTATGAGCATTTCTTGTTTAGCATTTTTATTGTTTTTTGTTTGGCTATCTAGCAGAAAGTTTGATAATGAAAAGCAAAATAAAGTTAGAATATTCGTAGCAAAATTAATCTGGATTTTAAGTGCATCTAGAATGGTTCTTGTGTGTTTCTTGGCAACAACTGTTGTCTACATATTTCACGTAAATGGCTTCAGAGAGAAGTTCTCTACGGCTGGAATAATTCCAAAAGGTTTGCCTAAATACCAGGTAACTAATATAAAAGTGTCACTATTTGACGTTTAAAAAGAATATTTTTTAACTAAGGAAAATTGTTACTGAGTAAAAACTAATTAAAAATTAAATTAAAAGAAAAAAAAAATTAGTTATTTCAAGTAAAATTATCAGATAGCAAGATATTTTGATCTACATAAATTGCGCATGTTTTTTGAGAACTTTTTATATATTTAGACTGGTCTATTTTGAGTAAATCTTAAAATCAGACCTATTATAAACAATGCGATAAAAAATATCAAATTATAAAGGAAATAAATTGTTGATATTAAAAAAAAAATCAATTCTAAAAGTGTTGCATACAGTAATTTTCAAATTAAAATAAATAATATTCAATATTATCCGTCAAATATAAAACAAATAATATACAATATTACATAATATAATTTTATCATATAATATTTTATATATAATTGTTTAATTTTAGTAACTTGAATATTTAGTTACTTAATTCAGACGAAATCTGAAACTTAAAAATAGCGATATAATGTATGTTTCTGAAAAAACTGACTATACAAAAAAAAATAAAGACACAAAAAAAACAACAGTTTAGGATACGTTTTATTGACAATTTTTTTGTAACCATGACCGTTGCTTGGGACAAGTAACACACTAATGATTCAGAAAAAAATCATTTATTCCATTATACATGGTAATTTTTGAATATGTTTTTCAGGTAACAAATCTCTTCAATCACTATTACTTCCTAAAAGTTATTTTGACGTACCCATTAACAACCTAAGTAACAAAAAGAAGTATTATTTATTTACATTATTAGTAATATTTATTTATGCTAAAATTTATCGAAATCTATATAAAAATTTTAATACAACAAAGCAAAACTTAATGTACTAACACAATTTTTTAAAATTGATTTAATAGCACAATTCATTAATAGATGTATGCTTAGAAATTACCTGGAACAGCATATAAATTTTATTTACGCACACACATTTACATATGAAAAGAAGTAACATTTTCCAAATATAATATGATCTAAATACATAGCAATAACCAACCAAATCCCCTACTATATATTATAGGACGATCCCCTACTACTTTCTTAAAAAAAAACCCACCTCGTCCTCTCCTGAAATCGCTCCTCGTAAACATCTTATTACAGTGTAAGCTGTTATATAATGTAACATTGTAATAAAGTGTAATACACTGTTAAAAAAATAGCGCGTTTTTAACAGAAAAGATTCGATAGCTGTCGATGACCAAACTACCCGTTATTTTACGGAAAAACCCATCGCGCCTAAAGACATTAAGTTAAAAAAAAACCGTTTGTTAACGGAAGTTAACAGTGGGTGCGGATTCACAACTTTTGCGTAACTCTTGCGTAGCTGAGCAAAAGTTACGAAAAACTTACGCAAAATATTTTTTGCGTAACTATTTGGTATTCACAACTTTTTCGCAGCATTTGCGTAAAGTTAAGGTTGCGCATGAGTTACACAAAACTTAGACAAAAACTTACGCAAAAACTTACCCAAAATTTAACTATTTGTATAAAGGAAGTAGTTAGTATAACTAATTTTTTTTTTATTAAGACACGCAGGGCAATGTGACCAAACAGTGAATGTTTCTTTTTCAATGACAGGGCTTAATCTTACATACAATTTTTTTTGTTTTTGTTTTTGTTGTTGCTATATTTAAAAATGTAGCGAAACCATATAGGGGCTATTCAAATAATACGTGACATTCTTATATGGGGTGGAGGTGTTTGAAAGTATCACCAAATATCACATGGGAGAGGGAATGGTTAGCCACATGACAAAATATTTAAAATTTAAATTCTAATCACAGCGGAATAGTAAACCTTTAGCATAAAAGTACAAACTCAAAGATATATTTGTTGAAAAATAATGTCACGTTTCAAATAGGGCGGGGAGATTATAAACAAAATTTCTATTGTCAGAAATACAAGGAACATTTTGAAAACATAAGCAAATGTTCAAAAACTTTTCCATAACATACTATGAAAAATACATTGTACTTTTCATAATATGTTATGGAAAATGTTTCAATTGTTTTAATTAATAAAAGTTGAGTTTGAATTAAAACCCACTTGTTTTTTGTAAATTTTTTTTCAGTGATATTTCAGATTGAGAATTTATGGATCCATACTTGCACGAATAAAAACATGATTTTTATATTTGATGGATAGCATAAAGTTAACTCAGGTACATGCGGTATAAAAAAGTTTGACTCTTTGACAGAGCAAGTATTGATTAAATCATAACAACAAGTATTGTAGAAGGTTTTCAAGACACCAAATACAGTATAATCTAATAGCTACAACCAGTGTGAACAATATGCTTTCATCTCAAGAGTTGTAATACTATTTTCAACAGCAACAGATAATAATTTTACTGAATTGTGAAAAGCACTATCACTCCATTTGGACTAACTGGTGGATCAAGGAACTTTTTATGGAATTCTGCTCTTTGCAATAACAAACTACACCAATGAGATTTCATATAGATATACAAAAAAAAAAGATCTACCAAAACAATTTAAACTATAACAGAATATGTTTATTATTTGCAAATAACAATATTATTTACCAAGAAATTAGGCTTTAAAAAAAAAATTTTAATAATTTTTTAATAACTTAACTTATCCATAGATATTAATATCTCCTGATAATTGAAATAATTAAAAACAGAGCATTATTATTCAAAATAATCTTAATATTGTTATACCTTTAATACCTTTGAATAATTAAAATTATCGAAAAACATAGCATCATTATTCAAAGTAAGTTTAATAGTTAGTTTATAATACCTTTTTACTTTAATAGCCTGATTACTCAGAGATAATTTTTGCATTATTCTATTTTGAAATAGTCTTGTTATCATTTATAAATTAAAAAAAAAAAAAAGATTTGAAAAACTAATAAATTGATTACATATTTTTGTTAATATTGTATCTATATTAGAACAAATATTTTTTCTCTCACACAGAGAGAGTGAGAGAGTGAGTCTCTCTCTCTCTCTCTCTTTATGCTAGTTATGCAATTTAAAGTATATACTTCAATAATATTATTGTATATATTTTTGTATAATATAGTATAGATAGTATAGTATAGATACAACCATAAGTTAATACAGTATGGATACATCATTATGATGTATCCTTTATCCTTATGATGCATCATTATGATGTATCATTATTATGATGTATCATTATGATATGATGATCATGTAGCATTGATGTATGACAATAACTAGTTATTAAGTTAATTTATTTAATAAGTTATTGGCATACTGCAAAACTATATGATATATCCGTACTATGGTCGCTCTACTTGTTTTAGCTAGGCTATGAGAGAGTGAACCATCCATTATATAGATTGAGTGTATATTTTTTTAACCTTGAATTTAAGGTGAAAACAAGTTTTATAAAACACGTTTATGTAGTACATCTAAATTTTTGGTAAATATACTGCTATTGTTGTTTAAAAAAAAACTATTTTTGTATTATTTAAATAAATAACTTAACGTATAGCAGCGTAAAATTAAGATAAAAATATATTTTATTGGCAATAACAAACAAAATCTGAAATCTTTCATAATAATAAAAACGCCATTTTTAAATATTATTAGATGATTAAAAGTTACGCCAAACTTAAGTCAGAAAATAGCTGACGTAACTTTTCTTGCGTAAAGCTTGCTGAGCACTTTTTAGGAAAATTTTGTGAATACCGTTTTTTAGACTTTTTGCGTAAGGAATAACTTATGTCAAAACTAAGGAATTTCGTAAGTTTTTGTTTACGTAAGGTTTGTGAATACGATATAGCGTAACTTTGAACTTAAGCAAAACTTACGCAAACTTTACGCAAATTTTGGACTTACAAAAATGTTGTGAATCCGCACCCTAGCTGCTGGATGGTTTTCGTAAATAAAAGTAATGTTGCAGTTTATATTCCGTTCATTTAAAAATTTAAACAAACTATTTCTAGCAAATATTATATATATATATATATATATATATATATATATATATATATATATATATATATATATATATATATATATATATATATATATATATATATATATATATATATATATAATCGGTTGTATGTTTTTAAAAATATTTTCTGAAAACAAATTTTCTTTGATTTACATAAAAAATATTAAAAGATATTTCCGTAATTTACATTTCAACATTTTACACTTCAACATCAAATACACAAATAAATGATAAATTAGTAAAGTAATAAACACTTTCAAAGAAATTATTAATAACTTTGATAAAGTATATACAAGCACATAATAATATAATTATATTACATATCTCTATATACATTTACAATATAGATATGGTTAAAACTTTTTAGTAATGTATATCGGTTAAATATTAAATACAAACATAAGTAAATCAAACCAAATACACAAAAATACAGTCTTAAATACAGTCAAAAATACAGTCAGTACAAAAAAACAAAAAAACAAAAAGTTTTTGAGTAAGGAAAGATTTTAATATTTAACAAAGTTATAAATTATAAAAAACACTCATTATGTGCAATGGTTATCTTAAAGTTTTACTCAATATGAGTGATTTAACTAAGGCCAAGCAACAAACAACTTTGGATAAAGTTAAAAGCTCCTTTGAGCAATAAATAAATACCTACAAGAAATAAAAACTGATTCAAACAGGGGTTTTAAAGTGCAATGTAACCAATCTCAGTTTGTTTGTCATTGTAATGGTGATAACCAAATTTCCTGGTTTTGCCATTGTTTGCGCCATATGCCATTACTCCCAAATTTAAAATTAGTTTTTTTTATATTAATAAATAGATAAAATCTTTACAAATTCTTTAAAATCAAATTCCAATAATTAATAACTAAATTTACTTACAAAATAACTCAACTATTTAACAATAAAACCCAAGTTTACTTTTGTGTTCTATAATGAAAACTTAATTTATCAAATTATTATTTTTATTTAATATAAAACCATTTCAAAAATCAAATTTAAAATTTATAATTAAGATACATACTTTGGTCAGACCTTTAGCAAGCTAAAAAAAATTATAAAACATATCTATAATATAACAGAAAATTAATAATTTATAAATGAAACAATTTTTACCTATCTGGTCCACTGTCATCACTAAAAAAATAAATATGAAATCAATAAAATACTTTTTATCATTTTTAAAAAAAGTTATTTTTTTTTGTTCATGCTTAATTTAAAAAGTGTTAAAAACCAAAAGTACAATACCTATCTTGAATCTCTTTTTACACCTTTGAGTGTAAAAAGGGATTCAAGATAGGTATTGTACTTTTTTTTTAAGTTAAATATTTTAACAATGTATCATTTAATTGACTTTCTTGATATCTTAAACTTTCTAGATAACTCAGAAAAAATTGGTGGTTTGTCTTTTTATTAATAAGTTTTTCATCTGAAAAATTTGACATAAATTTAGCTTTAATGGTTGATGTCAATGTTCAGGTTTTTTGCCATTTAAATCATCTTTTCTTTTGATTCGAGCCATATTATTTTTAACTCAACTAATGATGGTTATTAAAACATTGTATGATTCCTTTTCTAATAATTTCATAATTAATCTATACAAATATTCAAGTTGTACCTACAATAAAACGTTCTTTAATAATTTTTGTACGTTCTTTAATATTTTTTGATTTTTTTTGTCGAAATGCTTTGTTTACATAAATCTTTTTTTCCGCTAACTACTTTAAATATTTGATTAATGGTATAAATAATATTATTAAATATTGTTTAATTAAAAAGTAATCAAAATTCAAAAGCTTTTTCATATATATATATATATATATATATATATATATATATATATATATATATATATATATATATATATATATATATATATATATATATATATATATACACAGTAGCGTGCAAAAGTAACCGGACAAGTGCATAACTTGAGATAACTTTTGAATCAAAAGTCCAATTTCTTTCAAGTTTTCGCTGAAATGTCAAAAATTTGATTGCAAATCTAAAAACAAAAGAATTTTTACTAAATCTAAGCAATTTAATCTTAACTAAAATTAAAATATGCAAATATGCGCGTGCAAAAGTATCCGGACAAAAAAAAAACTTGAATAAGGTATTTTTTTTCAAACATTTTTTAAATTGAAAATGCTTTATTTTAAAGTATTGCTTTACTACTTTGTCGAGAAGCCCTTAGCATTTATTACTGCTTGACAGTGACAAGGCATTAAGTCCACAAGCTTCATAATCACAATAATTTTGATTTTTCCCATTCTTTTTTCAGAGTATTCAATAAATCATGTTTACTTGTTAGTTTAAGACCTGAAATTTGTCGATCAATGAGCTTACATAGACATTCAATAGAATTAAGGTCAGGACTTTGCTAAGGCTATTCGATTAATCAAATTTCATTGGTTTTGAAAAAGTTTTTCACAAGGGTTGAAGTGTACTTTGGGTTATTGTCCTTCTAAAACATCCTTCCTCGAGGCATTTTGTCTTTAGCATGTGGTAGCATAACATTCTTAACGATATATTTGTACATATTTTTGTCCATTATGCCATCAATCAAATGGATAGGACCGATACAATCTCTATTTAAGTTAGCCCAGTTCATAACGTTTCGACTTCTGTGCTTTACCAGATCCAAATAACATAAACTTAAATTCATCACTAAAAAGTACTTACAATCACTGTTTTCTAGCCCAAATCAAAGGTTCATTAGCAAATCTTAGGCGTGCTTTTCGATTCTTTATATAAATAAAAAGTTTCTTTGTAGGACGCCTTCCAAGTAGATTTGCAGACCTCAAAAGACGTTTGATTGTGTCAACACCACATTTTTCATTATAAAGTTCTTTAATTTCAGCATTTACCAAGACAGCATTTTGGCGTGGAACATTTTTCAGGGCTTGAGGATGGATATTTCA
Source organism: Hydra vulgaris (assembly GCF_038396675.1). NCBI lineage: Eukaryota > Metazoa > Cnidaria > Hydrozoa > Anthoathecata > Hydridae > Hydra > Hydra vulgaris. The sequence continues at coordinate 15,688,371 of NC_088926.1, read as the reverse complement.
GCAGGATAATGACTCAAAAGACATTTCAACCTTATAAAGGACTTTTTCAAAAACAATTAATGGAATTGACATAGCAAAGTCCTGGCCTTAATTCTATTGAACATCTATGGAAACCCATAGATTGACGAATTTCAGGTTGAAAATTAGCAAGTAAATTTGATTTATTGAATATTCTGAAACAAGAATGACGAAAAATCAAAATTATTGTGATTATGAAGTTGGTGGACTCAATTCCTTGTCACTGTCAAGCAGTAATTAATGCTAAGGGCTTTCCGACAAAGTACTAAAGCAATTTACTTTAAAATAAACTATTCTTAATTTAAAAAATGTTTAAAAAAAAAATCTAATTCAAGTTTTTTTTTTCTGTCCGCATACTTTTGCACGCAGAAATTTTAATTAAATGAACTTTTAAGATTAGACTGCTTAGATTTTGTAAAAATTCAGTCGTTTTTAGATTTGTAATCAATTTTTTGACAATTCAGTGAAAATTTGAAAGAAATTGGACTTTTCATTCAAAAGTTATCTCAAGTTATGCTCTTGTCCGGTTATTTTTGCACGCTAATGTATATGAATATAGACATCAAACATCATCAAAACATATTGAAAATTAAAAAAATTAGTTTACTTTAAGAGAATTTTCATCATAGTCATTTAAACAATCTCGAAAAAAAAACAAGTTTTCATTTCATACTTAAACTAAAATATAGTAAAATCAGCTTATGTAAAGATGAAATATTGACAAATAAAACAAAAATAAAAATAAATTAAAAGTATAAAATACCAAAAAACTGACCAAAGCAGAGTATCTAATTTTATCTAAATCTAATTTAAAGCAGAGTATCTAATTTTATCTAAATATAATTTTCACAAAAATATATTTACATTTCACTTAAGTAAGTACAAAAGCATTATGTACGTCATCAATCATTTAATCGTATATATATTCACAAGATAAATTTTTATGGATATTTACAAATAGTAATAAAATAATAATTTTAAACACCATTTAAGTATACATTTAACATTATAATGTTATAATTTATAATATTACTTATAATATTAATTTATATTTATTACTTAAAATTTATAATAATATATATATATATATATATATATATATATATATATATATATATATATATATATATATATATATATATATATATATATATATATATTTATATATATATATATACAGAGGTTAAAGTAGAATAGAAAACCAAGTGGAACGGTGTTTAAAAGTTAAAATTGTTTGTTCAAAGGGATGCGGAATAGCCCATTTGAGTGCGGAATCAGTCCTTCAAATTTTATTTTTAGTGTATTTTTGTTAGATGCATTTCGAGGTGTCGCATGATGACTAGATGACTTCCGTCCACAATTATTTGCTTATGTCAAATGTTTCAATTAAATAGTTATATTTGGGAAAAAACTTTAAAATGAGCTAATTTCTGGTGTTCAAACATAAACTTAATAACATAAACAAGAAATAGTTATGTCTATGAAATTATTTTAGTAAATTAACAATTTATTTATGAGTATTAATAATTTTATGAAAAGTAATAAAAAATGTTTTATCAACTTGTTGTTCTCGCGTTAAGGGCAGAGGAATCTCAATTTTAGGGCTTTTTTTGTTCCCAGGTTTTCTTCATTACAACTTTTTGATAAGTATCTTTATTTGACATAAGTATAAACGTATAAATGTTTTGAGTTTTCCTCGCGTCTGGTTAGCTAGCTCATACGAAAAGTTAGCTATATCAAACACAAAAAAATGCGAATTTTCTTAAAATCTTAAAGAATTGTTTTATTTTATTACTAATTCTTTTAGATCATTCATAAATTACGTTAAAATTTATTTGTAAGCAAAAAATTAAAACTTTATTAGCAAAAATTAAATTTATAGCTATTTAACTTCAAGAAAAATCAGCTGGCAAAGTGAAAATGATCTACTACTTTAATGAGATAAATTAGGCGTTGCGTAACTTATGGACAATATCATTGTAAAAAAAAAAAAAAAAAAATAAACTCAAAAACGAAGTGGAACGGTTGGAAAGAAATAATGAGCAAGGCGGAACGATTTCTTGATTTTTCGACTAAGGAGGAACGGCGTTCCCCCCCTACTTTAACCCCTGTGCGTGTGTGTGTATGTATATATATATATATATATATATATATATATATATATATATATATATATATATATATATATATATATATAGATACATACATACATACATACATAGATACATACATACATACATACATACATAGATACATACATACATACATACATACATACATACATACATACATACATACATACATACATACATACATACATACATACATACATACATACATACATACATACATACATACATACATACATACATACATACGTACATACATACATACACACATACATACGTACACTAGAATTGGTTATATTTAAAAAACACGCTAGCTAAAAAATCTAAAATTGCATTTTAATGTGATGTAAATGAATGAATATAGATTATAAACATGAATATTTGTCGTAATGTACTAAAATTGTCAAAATAAAGTTCTTATATTTATAAATAACGTAATTATTTAAAGATATAAGAACCCTGCAAGCGTAAGGTTTTAATAGTACAAGATTTAAATCTCGTTACGCTTTAATACTATGTACACAATAAGTTGTAATATATGTTGGTGCTATTTCTTGAGAAATTGTTTTGTTGGTGCTATTTCTTGAGAAATTTTTTATTGTAAAATTATCTATACATCTAAAATAATTTTTTACATAAGAAAAAAATTGTTATATTAGAAAACATTGGTTACTCAAGAAAACAAGTGGCTGCTTTTGACTTAGCTCCATTCCAAACAGAAATTTGAGAACAAATTTCTCTTTGGAAACAAATTGGCGTTCAAAAAATGTACAAATGTAGAAATCAAACGACTTGTATATTTGTTGAAAAACTTAAACACCAAAACGTTTGTCTTAAAAAAACTAATGTTTTAGTCTTTTTTTTCTAATCTATTACATGTCTAAACTCAAAATAAAAGCAGATCTTTTAATAAAGTAGGCTTATTTCCAATATTAACATTTTTCCTTTTATATAATTAATATATTTGATAATGTTTGATGTATTTAAGTTTAACTTTTTTTAGGCTGTAAACGAGTTACAAAATTCTAGAGCTAAGTGTTCAAAACCCTTTATAGAGAAAATATTTGTTAAATTTAATGTTTCACATTCAACCAAGCTAAGCCAATGAACTGTTTTAATATTGAAAATGAAGTCAAAAGCGAGTGACTTAACGAAGACTCAAAGACAAAAAAAAAAGATGTGCGCCATACTATTTATAAAGTTACACCTTTTTTTAAGTAAAATGATAAGATAATAATAAATCTTATTTATCTATATAAAGAATTGCATTAATTTAAGTATATATAGTTTCCTATATATTTACATATTATATGCAAATAAATAAGAAGTAATGTATATGGAAATAAACGAAAAGTTATGTATATGTAACATATACACAACTTTTTATTTATTTACATATACGTTACTTCTTATTCATTTACATACACACAACTTCTTATTTATTTACATATACATTTATTCTTATTTATTCACATATACACGAAGTCTTATTTATTTATATACATAACTCCTTACAGGGGCGGATCCAGCATTTTTATGGTCTTGGAGACGGCTAACTTCCAGGCATGAAGCAAACTTCAAACATTTATATGTTTACTAGCAGTAAGCAACCCGTAATATGGGTTAGTAATGAATAATTGACAATTTAACTTGATATAATATCTGAAAAATATAAAATACAAATTCAACTATATATTGAGCTGACATTGTCCCAATTTTTCCGCTGAGAAACGTTATAAAAGTTTTAATTAGTTTTATAGAGGAGAGCGTTGCGCTCTCCTCTATAAAAATCGGGACATTGGCAGCCTTATCTATATAATACAATCTTTTTGGTTTTGTTAGCTTTTATTGGCCTTGGCATTTAGTAAAGACCACGAAACTTAAGATATTAGGTTCTTTTTAATAACAGCAAGCACGAGAGAAGAAAAGCCAAGTACAATTTACCAATACCTAAAAAAAAAAAGATCATTTAAACTACAAAAGCATTATTTTACATATTTATTATTGTGTTTTAGAATAAGTAAGTTTATTAATAAAGGGAGCATTATTTTACATATTTATTGTGTTTTAGATTAAATAAGTTTATTAATAAAAGGGATCATTATATTACATATTTATTATTGTGTTTATGAATTAGTGGCTCGTAAAACATTTCTTAAACATGGTCATTATCAATATGGTACTAAAAAAAACACAAAAGCTTTGTGTTTCCAATAATGCTCTTCTTTATTAATAAACTTTCGTTAAACAGAGAGGAGACAGACTGTTTTAAAGGCACTGTGTTAAAAAGACCACAATAAATTATTATATTCATAACTTAAGTTATTGTTTTTAATGATAATGACAAAAAGTATATATATTAGCACAAAATAGCTATAGCACAATTAACCATTAAAAAAAAAGGCTTTTTAATGTTACTAATAAACAAAATTATTTTTAAATTAGTTTGAATTCCAATTTCTTCATGACTATGAAGAATGATTAACACAGTAAATTAATGTAAGTAAATTAATGTAAAGTAAAAATAATGATTAACAAAGTACCATATAAATTTACTAAACTAAAACCATGGTTCAACAGTAAGCAAACTTAATAAAGCAACGACAACTAAAAAGAAAAAAAAAAAGAATTTAATTATGTTTGAATTTCAAAAAAAATAAAAAATAAAATCATTTCATTTTAGAATAATTATAATCAATTATATGAAAATTTAATAAAATTTAATTCGTAAAAAAATGTAGTGACTAATATTAGAACTAAAATATATAACAAACTTGATAATAGTCTAATTAATTACAGTCATAAAAGTTATTCTAATAATCTTAAACTTATTAGTCTTGATATCGTAGTCATGGTGATATCGTAGTAAATCTGAAAGATGAGTATAATAAAAAGTATATATACGTAAGGTTGAATTTCAATTAAAATATAAATAATCGCACTTATCTGATGGGTCCAAGAAATTAAAATTAATAACTTTGAAAAAAAAAAAAAAAAGATATGTAGCTCAACAAATCCTTGTATTTATATTTTGATGCTGATTATAGTAAGATTTATACTTAGTCAGTTCCAAAGTGCCCCGAGTAAAAAATAATTAACAAAAAAGACCACCCGGCCCTATATAGTGCCAAGTAATACCACAACTTAGTAACATCTCATCACTGGCAAGATAACAACAAAAAGAAAACTATTTAAAAAGAGCAAAAGTAAAAAAATAAAATACCTTATTTAAAGCAATATATATATACAATATATATATACACATATATATATATATATATATATATATATATATATATATATATATATATATATATATATATATATATATATATATATATATATATATATATATATATATATATATATATATACATACATATATCAAAAAAATATATATACATATATATATATATATATATATATATATATATATATCAAATGCAATTCTTTATATAGATATATATGTATATATAATTTGCTAAATAAAAAACAATACAAACTGAATATTAAATAAACTTAAATTTATTTATTGTATAAAACAACATTTATTAGTATCAATTTTTTTTAATGTAACAAAAAATCCAGACTACAATGCACAACATTTTTAATAAAAATGAAGTCAGTATATATTTATCTAAAGTAATGAAAAATATGAAACCATTTAAAATTTCAAATAAATTCATATTCAGATACCTTAAAATAAAGTATAACACAACATTATTTTGACAACTTCCAGCAGAATTTTTTTTACTTTGTTTATTCCTTATTATTTTTTCTAAGAGAAAATATACATATAGATAAAAAATAAAATAATACTTGCTTAAATTGTTCTAAAAGATAAGGACAAAACTGAAACACAGAAGTACGTGAGACAGATCAATAGTTTGAGGGGTTCAACTTTGTGACGGTACTTTGCCAGCTTTAAGCAATTCAGAGAATATAATGCTTAGTGGGATAGCAAACCCTCCAGCTTACTATTTCAGGACGCGTGGGTAAATGCCATCGAAGCCCATTGATTTGGTTTTGTTTAGGTCCGAAAGTTTTTCTTTGGCGGATTCGTATGATGCGAGTGTGGATGGTTAGTTTATGCTTGTGGAACGAGGGTTGAATGTTGGAACAGGCCCTAACGGCTCGATTTCGAAAGCTGATTGAAATATTCCTTTAGTGTGTTGCAGATTACTTTAGGGTCTATGGCAGCTTGATTATTAGTCGTTTCAAGTTGACGGATGCGGTCGTGTGTTTCTTGTTTGCTTTTGACGTACGAGTGGATAATTTTCGGGTTATGCCTGCTCTATATATATATATATATATATATATATATATATATATATATATATATATATATATATATATATATATATATATATATATATATATATATATATATATATATATATATATATATAAAAGAACTTTTTTATCGTTTAAAACATTAACATTATTAAATAAAGTTAATGTTTAAACAATAAAAAAGAACTTCAAACAATTAAAAGAAGTTCCAAAAATTAATTTATAAAAAATTAAAGTGAAATATGAAAATGTGGAATGTGAAAAGTACTATGTAATACAATTAGCCACCATGGCGTATGGTAAATGTAAAGTTTTCAATAATTTAAGTAGTAGAGTCAAAGTAAAGGAAAAGTAGAGTTGTATTGCGAAGAAATAACACTTTAAAAAACGTGGAAAAATGAACGCTTCAAAAAAACGAAAAAATAGCTTACATGTTTTTACATATGATCTTATTATATACCAGTTGATCAAATGCAAGAGTTCCTAAACTAGGTTATCAATGGTGATCTAGGTGATCAAATGCAAGAGTTCTTAAGCTTGGTTATCCTGGTCAAACTCTAATTTTAATTGAACTTTTATTAAACTTTAAAAAAAAACAAATAATGGGTAAACTGTTTATTTTTGAAGTTTTCAGTTTTATTTATCATATCTTATATAATTATTATACATATCTAAAATAATTGCTTTATGTCTAGCAGTAAGCAATTGAAATTTATGGAAATAATTTTTTTTCCATCAAATATTTGCCACTTTTTTATTAAAAAAAAACAACAATAAAAATAGTCAGTAACACATCCATTTAAATTTGGATGTCACAATCCAAATATCTTTCCGTTATAAGCTAATTTTTAAGATCAAACACTACACTTTTGTATTTATGACTTGGTCTTGGACTTTATAATAACGAATAAACGCTGTAGTCCTTTTTTTAAATTGCGCTTTATTTATAGAGTCCATTTCAACCATACAAAAATGGAAATGTTACCGTTAAAACAACTGGTCAACTAATAGAAGGCTTTGGTGCTTCTCTTATCATATTACCCATAATCATGTTTATTGAACAAATGTCTATAACAAAAGCATTTGCTAAAAAGTTCAATTATAAAGTAAAAGCGCAGCAAGAGTTGATTGCAATCGGAATGTGCAACATAATTGCTTCTTTCTATGGAGGTTGGATTGTAGGTGGTGGCTTTTCGCGTTCTGCTCTAAATTCTATGAGTGGTGCTCAAACTCCTTTAGCAGGTATGTTACTTAATCTTATTCAATAAAATGTCATTATCAACAAAACTCATAAAACAATGACATTTATTTACTTAAAACTTTTTGATTTAATTAGGTGCAATTTCAGGACTGATTGCGTTGATAGCTCTTGAGTTCATGACTCCAGCCTTATATTATATTCCATCAGCAGCTTTAGGAGCTATGATGGTGATGGCAGTTGTCACGATGATTGAAATGAGTATACCAAAACATATTTGGAGTTTGCATAAATGGGATTTGGTGCCATTTTTTGCTGCGTTTTGCACAAGTTTTTACAAACTAGAGTATGGCGCCATTGTAGGAACAGGTTTCGCAATCTTAGTACTTCTTTCCTGTGAAGCGCGTCCAAAATATTTACTTGAAAAGAATGAAGCGGAGAAATATATGAAACTACTATTGTTAGAAAACTTGACCTATCCTGGTGTAGAAGCAGTGAATAAAACAATTTATTCTGAAGTCAATAACTGTACTTGGATTGAAACTCTGTTTTTAGATATGTCTGCCATGGTCCGAGTTGATTTTACAGTACTTAAAAACTTTGAATTTTTAAAAAGCGAATTTTCAAAAAAAAACATTTTACTATGTTTCATAAACTTTTCTTGCATTTCTGTACAAAGAAAATTTTTAAAGGCCGGTTTAATTGACGTGGAAGAAGATTTGACAATAACAAAGGATTCTTTAGCAAACACAGTTATGTTGATCGCAAATGACAAACCATTTAGTGAAACTAAAACTACGAAGTATCTGAAAACTGGATTAACTGAGGACGATGATTTAGAGTTGAATACCAACAACTTGGATACAGCGAGTAGTACAAACGAAGAATACAATTTCAACCATAAGATTGACTGTTACTTATTAAGCAAATATGTATAAATTCAATACAAGTTAATATTGATATATATATTTTTTGAATACTTTTTTTAACTAATTTCGACTTTAAAATTTATTAAATTTAAAAAAGAGTTGTGCTGCTTGTTACCCTTTTGCATTTTAGAAATTTTTTAATATGATTTTTTTCCTCATCAAAACCAATAAATAACAATAATTTTTTTCTTAAAAAAAAATCTGATAGTAACTGTAAAAATTTTTTGTGAAATGGGATTGTATTCTGCTGCATAGTTTAAAAATTCAAAATTTTCTTTTTTGTGCACTAAGCTCTATGACGACCAACCAAAAAATGAAAAGAAAAATCGTTGCATACAGGATTTAGGTTAGTTTATTTTGTTATATTATATATGGGTATATTAAGACCAATTTTAAAATATTGCTCTCCAATTTGGTCTCCTCGCAGCACTGAATTAATAAACGCAGTCAAAAAGCTCAATGACAGTTTACCAAACTTAAATTCGTAGTTCAGGAACTGCTAGATATTCGTCTTCTATATCAAGACTTTATTACATATTTCAAAATATCGAACAATTTAGTTTGTCTTAATATATTGAACATCTTGTTAATTAATAACTATATTTACACTCGAGGTTATAAAATTCAAGTGTCAAGTCCATGTTCGTAAATGTTGTTTTCCCCTCAGTATTGGTAATATTTAGAATAACTTGCTAACTGGCCAAAAATATGAAGTGCTTTAAATTAAAATTAACTTCATCAATTTAAAAAAATACTGTTCCTGCTAACTTCATATCCTGTGTCAAGTTTTGTTTTGTTGTTGTGATTTGATATTTTTTTTTTTTTGTATATTGTTCTAATACTATGGGATTGCATTATTGCACTAGTATTATAGATTTGGGGGCATGTTGTCACGTTTAATATCCGCAAGCTTTGATATCACCAAGCAGTGCTCATCCTTTAAACTTATGGAGATCTTTTAAATTTATGTGAATCTGATCATTTATTAGATACATGTAACATTTTAGCAACTATGAAAGAGATATATAACATTTATTTATTTCATTTATATGCATTTAAAAAACATATAAAATACAAAACGGGGAGACAGGTAGTTGCTAAATTATTCTTATGGAGCCCCTAATAATAGTAAAACTCCAATAACAGTAAGTGTGAAAAAAAAAGTTTATAATCTGCATATTCTAGATCAAACTTTTTAAAACTTGATTTGAATTCAAACAGTGATTTATTAGTGATGAAGGATTTTAAAAGCAAGTAAACACGAAAGTATGATGTATTTGAGATACGAGAAAAATTATTAGAAAACTTAGTAATAGAAGACATTTGATTTCAATATCCTGAATTAAACGAACAGTGTCAATATTTATATTGAAACTGTTTATTTAATTCAAGATATTTATATTTTTAATATATCAATATATTTATATTTTCAATATAGCAAAAAGTTTACCAGAAATAAAAGAACCGAGTGTTGAATTTATAAAAACTCAAGCTGAAATTGTTTCAAACTTATATTTTAATGACGTATGCGCATGGCGTACTTTATAACAGGCCTATTCACCGTGCGGATGACGTCATAAACTGGAGGCGAGTTTTTTAAACAAAAAATACAGAAAAAATAACCTAAACTGAACATAAAAATTAATTTTTAAGGAAGAAATAATAATAAACAACAAAAATGCATTTAAAATATATTACAAAATAATAATACTTTTTTCTTTTATTCTATTATAGCGATATACAGTATAATTATTTAAATTTAACAGTTCAATTTAACAAAAAAACAGTTGCTTTCGACCTTTGTTATTTAACACTAAGTTTTAAAAGTTTTTGTTTCGGTTCTTTTTCAGACCTTGGAGAATATAAATTACAATATTTCTTAAAGAAAACATTTGAAAGTGTAACACCATAGTTTCTACACATATTTAATTTATAGGATTCTGATACAAGCATCATTAGATTGCACAAGGAAGATATGCATGTATTATCAGCTACTTCACGAAACATAATATAGCAATATATTACCCATTGACAAACTAAATCACCAGGTATAGTTAATCCTCCACGACTAATTTCTTCAGTAAAATCTCTAAATTTCTCATAATAAAAATATGAATCATCTGAATCTTTGTCATTTCGGACAACATAACCAGCTATGTAAATTAGAGTCATTTTGACATCTATAGATAAAATATTTTCTAATTCTGGCAAATTATCAAATATCAAACAATTTTCTTCATTTTAAGTAAAAACTACATCTTTCACAAGAATGACCTGATGTAGTAAAATCAAGATCAACACCATATTTGTCTAATTGCAAAAGTAGTTTTGTTTTTTTGATACCTACTTTCTCTAGTATTTGTTGAACAGTGATAAAATATGTACCTCCTGATCCCTGTCTCAGTTTTCCAAACTGCTTTTCTAAAGGATCAGTGTGACATTGCAAAGTACTCAAAAGCTCTAATCATTGTTTCAACAGAATACTTTTTATCTGTAACAGGTTTATCGTTCATTGAAAAAAGTTGCTGTTGAATAATTTTTTTTTTACTGCTTATCTCATATGAATTTAAAAAGTGAACTGCTTTTTCAATATTCGACCATCTATTCAATAAGGTAATTCTGTTCTGTGAGAGTGTTTTTATTAAGCATTTGACTCCAAAGTGAAAAGATTCATACTGAAAATTATTATTTATTTTTAGAAGAAACAATGGAACACCTGTGTCATGAACATATTCTAACGATTGAATCAAAACTTGATTTTCTGTTTTAGTATTAAATATATCAATTCCATTAAATTTATAGTTTTCTATGTTTGTTTTCAGATCATTAAAAGATTTTATAACATCTTTTAAATTAAAAGCAGACAACTCGTCAGGTTGAACATTTCTAGTTTCTGCATGTGATCTTGAAGTTGTTCTGGGACAACCAGATGGTTTAGGTATTAAACTTGGTTTTACACACTTAAACACAGATGGAGGATCACATGGTCTTTCTTTGCCATAATCTTTTGTCGAAATGTATCCAACAGGCCAGTGCCTTTCACAAACAACGGTGTCTTTCTTATCTGGTATGTTGTTTCTTGGCCAACCACTTTTTTCTTTCTTCTGGTGTTTGAGGAAGACGAAAGTTTTTTCTTTGGAACTTTTATCATAATTGCCGTTGCAATTCGTGACACAGCATTTACGACCCATGTTTATAACAAAGTAAACTAAAAATTTTAAAATTGATTTAAATAATTTAGCAAGCACTTCGACTTTATGTTACAGAATGAATAAGGTAATAGGTTCGCCTCCAGTTTATGACGTCATTCGCACGGTGAATAGGCCTGTTATAAAGTACGCCATGCGTATGCGCTATTAAAGGAGGTTTTTTTACAAAATATTATTAATCCAATAAAAAAACTGCAGAAAAATATTATTCAATAATCAAATATGTATTCGTCTTTAAATACGCATTACGATTTTTACGTCAGTGTTATTAGGAGAAATATTTTTCAGCAATTTAAATTAATAAAAAAGTTAATTACGTTCAACAACATAATAGAACCGGCTTAACTATTTATAATATCTTTCGATCGAACATAAGTTAACAAAGAAAATAGATTATGATATGTTATGGAGAGCTTTGTTGATAGATTATGATATGTTATGAAGATTATGATATATTATGGAGAAAATGATATGTTATAGAGATTATGATATGTTGTGGAGAGCTTTGCTGATAGATTATGATATGTTATGAAGATTATGATATATTATGGAGAAAATGATATGTTATAGAGATTATGATATGTTGTGGAGAGCTTTGCTGAAAGAAAAGCTAGAAAAGCAACTTTAAAACTTTTTTATTTAATTGTAAAGTATTATAAATACATAATAAAAACAAAACAAAACTTGCTTTTTCTTGCTAACAAACCAGTGTAATATCAAAATTTAATTATGTCTCATGTCTGAAATAAGCTCGGAACGACCAGGGGCAATTCTAGGAATAAAATGAGGGAGCAAATCCTTAAAAAGTACCAACATTTAAAGGGTTCATCCCTTTTGCAAAAGTACTAACAGCAAAAAAAAATCACCGACTGAAATGAGTCAAAGGCCCAATATTCCTATATTCCTCAAAATCCGATTGCATCTTGAAAATCACCTTCTTAGAATGCGGGGAAGGAGGGGGGGGGGAATAACACCTCTCTCTCACAGACATACCGGTATAATTGCCTCTGGTAACAACCTTCATCAATCCTATATCGAATACCAACAGTAAAACTAAATTGAGCATTATTGGAAAAATCTAGCAGTTTCTGGTAAAGGGATACCCAAAAACCAAAACAAGTTGTGTTCATATCCTTAAAAATAAGTTCTATTCAATTAAACTTTCCAAAACAAATTATTTACCAAGATATTAGCAAAAAACTTTTTAAACTTTTTTCTCGAAGGTAAGTTCTGGCATTTTAATACTAAAAAAAAAATATTGGTCTAATTAATGCGCTTTTGTAGTTAATAAGTATCATTTAACTTATACTGGATATTAGTCGCTGCAGAAGTGGTATTAAAATTATGGCAAAGTGTTTGAATCCGTTAACCATGATGCTGACATTAGGATCTTCTGACAGAGGTCTCTAAACATAAATGGTAAAAGTTTTTTTTCAACCCAAACGGAGATCCAAAAAGATGTAAGAATTGATAGAATCAAAGTTGAAATCTTTGTGGCAGCAGTTTCTTGTTAATAAAGACCAGCCTCTAAGTCTTGAATTCTATATTTCACCAGTCTTCTGTTTAATTATTATATTCTAGTTCATAGTTTGAAATACATTTGAAACTCTATGTATACTTTTGTATACATAGAGTTTCAAAGTTTTTAAAATTTTTAATATATATATATATATATATATATATATATATATATATATATATATATATATATATATATATATATATATATATATATATATATATATATATATATATATATATATTTAATTTCAAAGACCAAAAAAATTTTATATTAAAATTTTTTTTTTTAATTTATTGATAGACTGCCTGCTCAAACCAAACCCTCAGTCGATGTAGCAGCACTCCGTTGCGAGTCAGGCTATAAGATAGTTGATGTAGCAACACTCCGCGCATGTTTTACAGTTAAAAAATAAAAACATTCAAAATGTTTTTAAAAACATTTAGAATGTTTTAAAAAACATTCTAGTCTTTAAGTTTGCGTTTTTGTGGTTTAAATACTTTCTGCAATTAAATTAATGTGCTTTGACATAATCTAACCTTAATTTTGTCAGCTTTAAAACCACAAACAAGCAAAGAGCCATTTTTTAACACAAACACGTTTTTTTAGCCGTAAGGTATAGGAATTTATATATATATATATAATTATATATATATATATATATATATATATATATATATATATATATATATATATATATATATATATATATATATATATATATATATATATATATATACACACACGCATATATCGGGACATCATAACGGAAGCGAGTCATCGCAGCCCCGCAATAGACGTAATATACACAGACTTTGTGAAGGCGTTTGACAAAGTACTGCATAGACTGGATCTCAGCATGGTTACGCAACCAAATTTAACGATTAGTCATTAATCTGCATCACATCTGAATGGAAAGTGGTCACTAATGACGTGCCTAAATGCTCGGCCTTGGGCCCATTGCTCTTTGTAATCTTCATTAATGAACTGTCAGAAAGCATTACTCATCATATGAAACCGAGTCGGACAGCATATGAGTCGGACAGCATCACTCTCCGAGTTGACATTGACAGAGCAGTAGAATGGTCGCATACTTGGCTCATGTATTTCAACATTGAGAAATGCAAAGTAATGCATGTTGGCCGCGCATCTAACAAGTTGACGCGCAAATACTCAATATCTGACGTCGACGGCAATCATTGTCCACTCGAAAAGACTGTAGTCGAATAAGACTTTGGTGTGATGGTCTCTAATGATCTAAACGTCAGACCAAAAGTAGAGTCAGTGGCATCAATAGCGAATAGAATGCTAGGGTGACTCAAAAAACATTTTGCAGTCGCAGTTTTTATTTATGGCGCACATTTTATCTCATTTACATTTACCCCCACCTTGAGTTTGCTGCGCAAGTCTGGTCGCCGTATTCAAAATCCGACAGAGCTATCATCGAGCAAGTCCAACATCGAGCAACAAAAGCAATATCATCTGTTAAACACCTATGAAAATCGAATCCAACAGCTCGGTCTAACAAAACTTGAAGAACGTCGTAAAAGAGCAGACTTTATCGAATAATTTAAAATCACGCACCAACCCGAACTTGTCAGTTTTTTGTCCCGCAAAAACTTTCAAACAGTTAAGTCAAGTGCATTTTGAGGGGGCATAACTAAAAACTAGAACGCCAGCTTGTATAAAATTGTGAAGAACGACATAACCTTTTTTTCAAACAAACTCTCATGGAATGCACTTTCCTAAGCAGCAGTTAACGCTCCATCAATTTATGGTTTCAAAGACAGCATAACAAAGTAACTTTTAGAGACATTATTGCTGCTTTATCTGCAGCGTTTATGTTTTTATTTTTGTCAGCAAAGAAGGGCCTGGTGTAGAACCTTTTTATCAAACTATAAATAGATTTATTGTATTTGTTTTTATTTTGATCACTGAACTAAATTAAAAAAAATATGTTTTGTAAAAAAATTATTTTCTTTTCTTTTAAAATTTGTAATGCATTGAGTTTTATTAAACATTTTGTTTGGAGACAGATCTTATAGAAAGAATTAAAGATTGATTAGTTTGATCAATAACCTTGTAACCTGTTTAATAATAATGGTCAATAAATTGTAACTTGATTCTATGGTCGCTACATATGCTAGTATGTTTAGATATAAGGAAATTTTCACATTTCAAAGCAACAATCCATCTTTTACACAATAGATTTCTTAATAGGAAATTTATCGAAGGATTTTGTGTCGTTTTTTAAATGCAGCACAAAAAACCCTGATTCAACAAAACTTTCGCAACTCTTGCGTAACTTACGGAAACCGCACGCAAGTATTTTTTCGTTACTAGGAGAGAGTGATCTAAAACGGGCTCCTTTTCAAAAAATCATAGAATCAACTAGCTTTAACTAACCAAAAATTACAAACAAAGTTTTTTTCAGGAAATTCAATCTATGTTTTACAATTTAACATCAGAAAATTAAAGGTGTAACTATGTACATTACGTTAACTATGTACATTACGTTAAGAAACAACCGTTGAACAAAGTTATGCTAGGAGCCCATTTTCCATGGTAATCCTTTTCCATGGTTATCCAAGGTAATCATGATAATCCTTTTCAAGTTAATCATGGTAATTCACTTTCCATGGTAATCATTTTCCATGGTTATCCAAGTAGCCTAAAATGGGCCGCGTAATTTAATTTCTGAATAAAATCTGATTATTAATCAAAAATTGCCTATAACTGATTTGTAGATGGTACATAATCTTCTGTTCATTATTCACATTAAAAATTGTCACTCTGAGTAAAGAAAAATTTACAATAACTTCAATTTTAGTCAAACTAAAAAAAAATTTAGCTCAAAAAAATTTTAAAAGTAGCACTTTCAAATATTCTTTTTGCCAAAAATTAACAAAACTAAAAAAGACTATTTTTCGGATGGTTTTCTTAAATGCTTATGGTCAGCTGAACAATATTCTTCAGTTAAACTTGTTATAATTATTGTTCAAGCAAAAGATTTGATAGGGGCCCATCTAACCTTAGGGGCCCGTTTTAGACCACTTTTTCCTATTTGGTATTCACAAACATTTCGCAGCGCTTACGTAAAGTTAAGGTTAGGCAAAAGGTACGCTTAACTTACGCAAAGAATCTGCAGATTTTTTGCTTAAGTTATAGTTAAATTATAAACAAATGAGAAATCATTCGTTTACATTTTTAACTAAAATAAACAAGGTAGCATAAATGTATCATTAGAGCAACTATTATATATACACAAATACTTTTGCAAATGCTATAGTTTTTTTTTAAGTGTAAATTAGTGAAACTTGACAAAAAATTATGAAATCAATTTTTTTTACTTTAAATAATATTTTAAATGATTATAGATACATTTGAAATCTGTATAAAAATTTTTTTGAGACTCAGGCTGACAAACTTTTGAATAATTTTTTTTTGACAGCTTTATGAGCTTTACCCTAAATGCAATAATAAATCGTATTATTCGTTTAGCAACAGAAAATTATTGTTGTTGTTGGCCTGTGCAACTATTAAAAGCACTATTCTAAAGAAGTTATATATTTAGAAATGAAATAATGTTCTTAATATGCATTAGTTTTAATGATTAGTAGGGTTTTTAATCTAGTTAAATGAAAACTGCTATTAGAGTATTAATTACCTGTAATAAATATTTAATAACTAATATAAATTTAATAACATCTATTTATCAATTACAAAAAATTTAGGTGGTCAAATTTATAAAATCATTTTTTTTCAACAATCATTCTTGATTTTACTCTACCCTAGTTTTGTGTCGCTAACTAAGCTTAAAAAAAGTTAAAAGATTCATGGATAGGTATTGAGTTTTAGATCCTATGAAAGCTCAAACTTTCAGTGTTTTCTTATAATATAACAAGATACTCATTGAAGTAAAATCATAAAGTCAGTTTAAAGTATGAATGTAATAAAGTATGATTTTAGTATAAATAAAGTATAAACAACTAATTCAGAGCCAACAACACCGGGGGGCTCCCACGTGTTGAAAAATTCTAGATATAGAAAACTTTTTTTAAAAAAGTTGACAATTGTGTCCCCCTCCCCATCACTTCGAATCCCGTGTCGTCGGCCCTGTAATAGGCCAAAACTTATCCCAAAACGCTTTCTTTGGAACTTAATAACTCTGCTAAAGAATAAAATTAAAAAAATATATTGCTTCAATGAGTTTATCATATATATTACAACAACTGTAGTTTATCATATATATTACAACAGCTGTACACAATTACAAAGCAACATAATGAGTAGTTCTCAAGTTATTTATTGCAGCATGCTAAAAAATGACATTCTGAGAAAAAAACAATTTACGATCATTTAGATAAAATAAAAACATGTTAAAATATTAAAATAAACTGTTATTTAGTTTCTAAAGCTTTGTTATCACTCCTCAATGTAAGAGGAGTTGTCTAATTTTATAAAAGCAGTTGTGTAAATTTATAAAAGTTTTGTATAAGCTTTATTTAACTATTTAAGTTCCATACAGTAAATAATATTCATGTGTAGCAAAACTGAAAAATGTTGAGTTTACAAATAAGTATCTATAAAATGTAAATTCCCAAAAAAAATGTAAAAAACTTCCAGCATCATAAGTTATTTCATCTCTTTCTTTATCTTGATCAATTTAAAAAACTTTTAGCATCATAAGTTATTCCATCTCTTTCTTTATCTTGATCAACTTAAAAAACTTCACAAAACCGCAGTTTTTGTAATGTTCTTTTCATGCATTGCAATTACGAAGTATAGATTTATATCCAAAATCATCAGAAGTTTTATTTGAAACTTTTTTACTTATATAGAACTTCATATTCCATAAACATTCAGTGCAATTAAATAGCAACAAAGAACTTAAGCTTTTTTTATTTTTATAATCTATATTCATGTTTATAATCTATATTCATGTTTATGATCCATATTCATGTTTATGATCGATATTCATGTTAAAAGACTTTATCTCACAGGGCATGTTTAAACAAAGTTAAGAGATTGTATAATCAACATCAAGTTAAATATTATTGGACTCATTTTGATTATTGTGAGGTTGTGGGATAGCTTCATCATTGACAATAAAATTGTTGATTGAGATCGTTAAGTGAGAAAAAAAAAGACAATTCTTCATTACAAAAGTATCTATAATTCAAGAAAAACTGGCATTTTTGATTTTCTTTATCCTTTTTAAAAAAAACTTAAGAAGCACAAATTTTTTTTCTCCTCAAAACATCAGTTTTTATAATGAACAATTAGAAATAAAAGTTTTATTTCATACTCCACTTTACATACAAAAAAAGAATAATAAAGAATCATACTTAGGCTAAATTTAACATCAACTAAAAAAGATAACATTAATCAATCTACACTTAAAAAAAATTAAGTAAAATTTCAGCACAGTAAAGTGGTTTGGTGATATAATTTTTATGAAACTAGCCGAGTTTTTACCCTTTTGTTTTTGAATCCAAAACTTAAACCTATTTACATTTATAATGTGAATAGGTTTAATTTTCTTGAATAATTTTATGGCTAAGAACATGTATTACCTTGAGATTACTAAGAACATGTATTACCTTAAGATAACTTTTTCTCGATTAGAATAAGGAGCTTCTGAATCTAAACAAAAAGAATATTACAAAAGAAGAGAGGATAGCAAATTTTATCTCAATATTCATGGTCCTAACCTTTTGATTGCTGCAAAATCAGACACTGCTGCAATCCAAGTTGTTTCAGAAATTGAAAAAAAAATCATCTTTTATAAATTGCATAATATATGATCAATATTATAGGCTTTTTAAAATCTCTCTTTTCAGAACCAGCACTTCTTTTGGCAGATGGTCTATCTGGAGAGAATCGAACCAGTAGCTTCAGTAGTTTTTAGAAGATGGGAAAAACATAGTTGGTACTTAGATTCTACAACAGTTTTCTTTGCCCTGACTTTGATAAGTCTAGACTTATCAAAGTCAGGGCAAAGAAAACTGTTGTATAGACTTATTTCGTTTTTTCGTACCTATAACGTACGAAAAAAGAGATTTCCAAAAAAATGTTGTAATTTCCTTGACCCAAAACCTAAGATTTTAAAAATAAAAATAATTCTGGGTTTTATAAAAATTAAGGAAGAGTTTATCCGTTTCGAAGTACTACATACCCTTGCAGATTACGTAAGTTGTAAATCATGGCTAGTTTTTGATATTCTGGAGCATAAGTAACAATTCAAACAACTCTTATTCCCTTTTTAAACATAGAAAATTGATCCTAGCTTCATAGCATTTCAAGTTTTGTAAATATCTTAGCGTTAGGTTGTCAGCAATGTGGCCGAGAGAGCTGTAAAGTTCTTTCAAGGAGCGTTGTTAATGACTTATCAAGAAAAATAGCTACAGTATAAATGCTCCTAGTCAAGATTTAGTTTCTCCAGCTAAAGCACCACATAAGAAGGTTGCTAAACAGCTATCACCAACAGAAAAGCTAATCTTATCTATGAGAAAGAGTGTTTTTAGAAAGCTGAATTGCTTCTATCCAGTGATAGCGAGCTGAATAGCAGTATTGGTATTGTAGAAGATATTCAGGTTTACAAGACATTATGGGCCGAAAATGAGTTTTAACTCAAATATTAATGCAAAATATTGACTTATAAGGTATACACTTTATTTAGTATTAATTTAGTATCAGACGAAAGGAGGGGCTCTACTGACATTTCTGATCAGTTTCCAGAGTTTGTAGTGTCACAAAAGTGCGATAATATTTTAGTGCCCAAAAAATGAAAAGAACAATAAAAGTAATAAATAAAACTATAGGTACCGGAAAAAGTTTAGAACCACTTTACAATTTTCCGTAATTTCATTATTTTTTCAATGTATGAAACTAATATTGAACTTTGATGATAAATTATATATATATATATATATATATATATATATATATATATATATATATATATATATATATATATATATATATATATATATATATATATATACATATATATATATATGTATATATGTATATATGACATGCTTTAATTAAAACCTAAAGGAATTTACACCGCATTCAATTGCATACACATTAAGCGATTAATAAACAAACACACACAAATTGAGTAATTTTATGTCAAAGGATATTTAATAATACCATCACATAAACTAATAAATCTTTATACCGTAAGCAGGTTTGTGATTTTATTATATCGAATTACAATTTTATTTCAATATTCTAGTATTTTCCAATGGGTAAAAGTAAAAAAATACCAATTGAAGTTCGTTCTCAAATTATTGCTTCATATAACCATACTTTCAAATCGCATAGGCAAATAGCGACAGTTATTGGAGTTTCCCATAGCTCTGTGACCAAGATTATTAGACTTTATAAAGAAACAGGGGAATTTACTTTAAGATCTCGAAGAATGTCATATATATATATGAATATCATATATATATATATATATATATATATATATATATATATATATATATATATATATATATATATATATATATATATATATATATATATATATATATATATATATATATATATAAAATAATGAAATTAAGCAAAATTGTTAAGTGGTTCTAAACTTTATTCGGTACCTGTACTATAAATTGTTTTCATACCCTATTATCTTTTATAAATTGAAATCATCTTTTAAAAATTACAAACGTTAATAAATTATAGGATATGTTTCTTAACAAGTTTCAAAAGGTTTATAACAAAGTTTTTCCGGAGACTACAAAATTTGTCAAAACAAAAATGCTCTAAAATCCTTAGATAACAAAGGTATTCTAAAATCGTCCAAAAAAAACAGCGCTAATATAATAAGTTTATAAAAAAAAAAATGATATAAAAACTATAAGCGTTTATTTAAATTAATTTTAAGGCGTTCTAAAAAATATTATTACTCTGAACAGTAATACAAAAATTATAGCATGATTAAAAAAGTAACTGGAAAAAACTTAATCGGAATAGCCTATTAATTAATCTTAACTCAAATAATGAATTTATTACAGATAAGTCTTTGATTGCATAACAATTTAATCAGTATTTTGTTAATGTAGTTTCCAACTTAACATCAAAAATATAGAAACCGCAGAAGTAAAATTCGAATCTTTTTTAAATTTTAATAATACCAATGTAATGAACAAAAAAGAACGTAAGGAAAGAGAACTGTTAGATGCAGCGTTTTTTTTAAACCTAAAAAAAGTTTAAGGTATGATGATATCAATAGTCGTGTCATTATAAAACCAATAAATTATATAACTATTCTACTATTGCACATTTTTAATCGATCTTTAAAACAAAGTGTTCTATAAAACAAGGCGTCCTGAAAAACTTAAAATTGCAGAAAATCTTAGATATAGAGGACTTTTTTAAAAAAAAGAGCGATTGTGTCCCTTCACTTTGAAACCCGTGAATTTCGGCCCTGTGAGATGATGAAAAAAATATACAGTAGGGGTTTTAATAGATTTCAGCAAAGCGTTTGACACAGTTGATCATATCATTCTTCTTGCTAAACTAAAACAATATGGCATAAATAAATCAAACTTGGTTTAAAAGTTACTTAGCAAATAGAAAAGAATATATATCGTATGACGAAGGAAAATCAAAAGTAATATAGTAATATTTTCAGTATAAATTTTATGATACGATGGTGTTTGCTGCTTCTATAATATCAGTGGTCTTCATTCGGAAAAAAAAAAGAATAATCTAATAAAGATTTTCAAAGACAGTTTTAATCTTAAAATCACGATCAGACCTTAAAAACCGTAAACATTTTTGATATCACATTTAATCTTTCTGAGAACTCTTTTAAAAATTATAGAAAACCAGGAAATAACCCTTCATACATTAACATCAATTCCAATCATCCACCAAACTTCATTAAATCGATGCCAAAATGATCTCTAATCACATCAGTAATATAACTTTATGCAAAGAAGCTTTTCATAGAGCCGCACCATTTTACAAGAACGCTCTCAATTCTTGTGGATTCAAAGATAAGATCAATTTCATTCCAAATATCCAGATATATAACACAAAATCTTGAATAAGAAACATTATCTGGTTTAACCCACCTTATTCGCTCAACGTCAGAACAAACGTAGCAAAAACATTTTTGAGTACAACTGATGTTTCCCTAAAGGCCACAAGTTTCACAAACTTTTTAACCGGAACAACTTAATGGTTAGTTATAGCTGCCTTCTAAACATCAAGAGTATATTACTTCTCATAATACAAGTATAATATTTCATTCTCATGAAAATGCCAATCAATTATGCAATTGCAGACAAACCGCCCACTCAATAGAAAATTCCTTACAAAAAACCTTATTTATGTTTGCAACGTAAAAACTCACCAAGAAGAAGATTATTAATTAATATTAGAAGGTATTATTACATTGGGCATAATGTTTATACCACCGTATAAACATAAAAACTCTTTTGTTTATGAAAGTAAGACCAACTCCACTGAACTTTCGCAATTTGTGTGGAAATGTAAAAATAAAGCTTTAGAACCTATATTAAAATGGAATATTTTTGATCAAGCGGAGCCATTCAAACCTTGTGGTAAATTTTATAATTTATGCTTGACAGAAAAATACCACACTATTACGTCACCATTGAATTTGCTTAATAAACGAACCGAGCTGGCGTCAAAGTGCCTCCATGAAAATAAATTTCGAATTTATAACTTTAATGTCATTAAAGCGGACACTCCTCAGCATTTTTTGTATACAATTTTTGCCGTTACTTTTTTTTTGTTGTTACATCTGATGATCGCTATTGCGTGAAACTTCTAGTTATGTAATTTTTATTTAATTTTATTTTTTTTGTTTTTTCCTTATGCGAACAAGCTTGCATTTTTCTGTTCTTGTTAATATAATCTTAAAACAATTTAAAAATAACCCTTAATGCTACATGACCGACGACATGGGTTTTGAAGTGGAGGAGCACAATCATTAATTTTTAAAAAAAGTCCTCTATATCAAGCATTATATCAGAAAAAAAATAGGCCGTTCCAGCCGCCCCCCCCCCCCTCCTTTCTCCGCCGGTATCATTGGCTCTGTGCTATTTATAATTGAAACTTTAAATCATTTTACTGCAATACACATAAATATAAGAAGTATAAATAAAAATTTTGATAAACTAAAACACTTTTTAATAGATTGCAATTACTTATTTAGTATAATTTGCATAGCCGAAACGTGGTGTTCTGATGAATCATTTCAAACAAACTCAAATTTTCAAATTCCAAATTGTAAACTAATATCTTTTGGAAAAAAAAACAAAAGGGGAGGAGGGATCGCAACGTATATATTCGAAATGATCAAGCGTTTAAAGTAAGACAAAGCCTCTCCATCTTTGACACTGATAGCGAAGTCTTTACTATTGAGATAACGGGTAATAAATCAAAAAATGCTATAATTTCCACATGTATAGACCTCCAGAAGGTGATATAGTTAAATTTTCAAATTTTTAAATAAAATTTTCCTCAAAATAAATGACAAAGGAAAAAATATTTTTTTTATAGAGGATTTAAATATTAACAGCCTAAACTAAAAAGAAAATACCATTACTAAACTCTTTTTTGATAATCTGTTTCAATTGTGTATCCTCCCAATCATCAACAAACCTACCCGGGTAACCTCAACCTCCGTCTCTGCTATCGACAGTATATTAACAAATACATTTCTAGAAACTTCTTTAAATACATCAACAAAATTTCTATTGCTGAAAACTTTAAAAGTTTTTTTGCAAACATTGGCTCAAAAATTCAATGCCCTGATATCTCCTTCAAAACCTATACCGGCAACCAACATTTCTGTTTAAATATTTTCTCTGGACCAAACCATAAAGAACTAGAAATTGCAAAAAACTCGCTTAAGACAAATAAGGCTCCTGGGATAGACGATATTTGTTGCTATATAGTTGTAAATGTGTTTCCGGTGATAAAACAACCAATCTATGAAATATTTAAATCTTCAATTATTACAGGAACTGTACCCAATAAATGAAAAATAGCTAAGGTGATACCAATAATAAAAACCGGGAATCATTTATGTTATCTTAATTAGGAAAATGAAAAAATATGGGATAAAAGGTGTTGCCCTAAAATGGTTCAAAAATTTTTACTAGACAGAAAACAATGCGTTATTACTCATGAAAAAAAATTATCAAAGTTACTCAAGATAAAATATGGTGTTCCCCAGGGTTCCATTCTTGCACCTCTCTTGTTTTTGATATACATTAACGATCTTCCTAAAGCCTCAAGTAAATTGGATGTCATAATATTTGCAGACAAACATTATGACATCCAATTTACTTGAGGCTAAATTTCTAGGG
The DNA here is from genome assembly GCF_038396675.1 of Hydra vulgaris. Taxonomy (NCBI): domain Eukaryota; kingdom Metazoa; phylum Cnidaria; class Hydrozoa; order Anthoathecata; family Hydridae; genus Hydra; species Hydra vulgaris. Next base: position 15,663,710 of record NC_088926.1, on the reverse strand, counting down.
ATACTTATTGATGAGAACATCTTATGGAAATCACATATAGATATATTAAATACTAAAATATCAAAAAACATTGGTATCCTTTCCAAAGCTAGTTCTATACTGTCTCCTGATAATTTAAAGTTTCTATACTTCTCGTTCATACAAAGCTACTACATATACGCCAATGTTGTATGGGCGAGTACTCATAAATCCAAACTAACCACACTATATTAAAAACAAAAACATGCTGCAAGAATAGTTTTTAATAATATAGACTCTCGCATGCTGAGCCACTTTAAAAAAATTTGAAAGCATTAAATGCATATCAAATCAATATTCCAAAATTTGTTGTTTATGCCTAAATATAAACTTGGACTTGTTCCTTCTCACTTTTCAAAGAATTTCTTCCAAAGCAGCAAAAGTAGATACCATATCAGTGGAATGGCAAACTTCAACGTACCTTTTAAAAGAACTAATCTCTCCATTTCGTACCGTGGTCCTTGTCTACAACTCTAATAACTCTAAAAGCTCTAAATAACTCAAAAACAACAACAACAACAACAAAAAACTAATAATATATAATAGGCTTATTTGTCAACACGTGAACGACTATGTGTTACCTATTTAGCAAATCGTGCACCCACTCATACTTATGTGTATTAAAATAAAATTAAAAAAATTAAAAACTTCTTTTTGTTTGCATTCTTTGTTTTTTGCATTTTGCATTTTTATTTTTATTCTGTCGAAAGTGATAACATTATTTTTTAAATATAAACTTAATTCAAATTGAAGTATCCGAAATATTAGAAACGCATAGTGGTTTCTTGATGACAAGACCTTCGGTCTACCGCAACTTTCCCGCGTTCTTTAAAGTAATTTATAATACTTTACAGTTTTATTTTATTTATTTTTTGTATAACGTAACTTTGTGATTTTTTATTTTATTTTATTATACTCTGTAAAGATTCTATTATATATTACGAATTTGTAGAGATTAAAGAACAAAAATATTAAATATATGTATATATATATATATATATATATATATATATATATATATATATATATATATATATATATATATATATATATATATATATATATATATATATATATATATATATATATATGCAGAATACATTACATGTATATTAGGGTGGAGTGAATTTTAGTTTTTTTTACAATTCGTTTAGCCTGGGTGTGAAAAAGTTGTCTATTCATTTCAGAAATACTCTGGAAAAATATCAATGCTCTAGGAAATTATCTTGAGGTTCCTCAAGACCTTTAAAATTTTAATGGGTTTATTAATATTATGTAAAAAAAAGTTTTTCAAAAGTATGTCATGTTGGGTCTCAAAAGAAGCAAAATTTTATAAAAATTTCAAAAATAACAATTATTTAAAGAAAAAAATTGTTATTTTATAGTTTATTGCAGAAAAAATGACCTTTTTAGCTAAAAATGAAAAAAGTTTATTTTTTTAAATTATAATTTCAAAAAAATCTTAAATAACAATTTTTTTATAAAATAATTCTTATTTTTGTAGTTTTTATAAAACTTTGCTTCTTTTGAGACCCAACATGACATACTTTTGAAAATTTTTTTTTACATTATATTATTGACCCATTAAAATTTTAAAGGTCTCGAGGAACCTCAAGATAATTTCCTAGAGCATTGATATTTTTCCAGAGCATTTCTGAAATGAATAGACAACTTTTGCACACCCAGACTAAACAAATTGTAAAAAAAACTAAAATTCACTCCACCCTAATGTATATATATACATAATGTATTGTGTATAAATGAACATGTAAACATTTTTTTGTTGCTAAGTAAAAAACATGCTATCGAATTTTAAAAGAAAAACTAATAAAGGTTATACTTCTGCAGATTTGATTATGAAAGTTTTATAAAAATTTCTTCGTACATCTTGAGGTTTTGATTGTCTTTTGTTAAATTATATATACTTTTTTGTTTTATGCTTTTGTTAATTTAAAATATATTTCAAGTAATTATTAACGCTATTATAGAAATCTAATAAAATAACTGTGTGTAATGTAAAAATACGATGTAAGCTAAGGGGCTAAGCTATAAGACTATTATTGTCTTCTTCTTGAATATATTTATTTATATATTTTGGTATTGTAGCAATATTAAGGGGGCAAAATATATATAGAAAATCTATACAAAAAAATGTATATGTATACGCTCATAGCGGTGTGTGCATAAAATTAAAATGCAAAACACATTACATTTAATGTCATAATAGCATTTATTTTAAAACTTAATAAATGTGCATAAAATATATATTAAATTTTTTAATAATTAAAAGATAAATCGTATAAATATGGTATAGTAGGAAAAGTTGGGGTACAGTGGATCGAGGTGCACAGTAAATAAGAGGCATTTTCTCAAAGATTTGAATTTTCTTCATCTTGATAATGTAGTCATTTTATGTGCCCATATGTCAGCCATCTTTATTTATAGTTATAACCACATAATTTTTGCTTTTCTTATAACAACACTCGTGACCCAAGAAATTAACAACACTCATGTCCCAAGAATTTAGACTTAAACTTAATTTGTTATGGTGGGGCACAGTGAATAGTTTGATTCACTATGCCCCATTAATGATCGTAAAGATTAAACTCATACATCTTTAACAAACAAACTACATGAAAATGAATTTATTAATTTTAAGTTATAAATAATAATATTTGAATAATTTTTTAACTTTTTTATAAGTTTTGTTATCAAACTTATAACTATCTTTTATTTTATTTTTCAAATTTTAAAAATATCTATTTTTTCGATTTTATAATGCCAAAAGTATAGTGTACATTGTCTTTACTCCCTCAACCTCGTAGTTATTTGACTATACTCCTGTTCACTGTCATTAGTTAACAGCTGTGTTCATTGATTCTCTGTGCTCCACTACTGGCGCACAGTGAAAACGTAACACAACTCACTTTAAACCTTTCTGTGAGCCGTTAGATAATAAATATTTGAGTTTTAGTGATTTATTATCATGAAGAACATATATCTCAATCCCTTCGCCTTGAAAAAAATAAAATACATATTTTAACTTTTGCTCAACTTAAAAAATAAAAGAAATCCGATCCACTGAGTCCCAACTTCCCCTATATAATATAGCTTATTTATCATAAAAGTAAACTTATTTGTTAACACTCGTTCGTATGGAAACCTTTTTTTTAAATTAACTTTAGCGTTATAGAAAACTCTTCCGATAGCAGTTTTAACAGTTGGGCAGAGCAGGGTTAGATTTTGGTGTTAACTGCCTTTCGATGACTAAATTCTTGTCGTTAACTAAACGAAGAAAATGAGAATACGAGCTTATTTTAACGCTAGCGTTAAAAACTGCCGTTTTATTTTTAACCAGCCGATAGCTTACTACAGGATTTAATGAAGAGAAATAAATTTGGCTGCCAATCCTTCAAATAAAATAGGTGTCAGGTCTTTTTTACCTTGTCTTTTAATTTTTCAGCAAACCTGATAAATTTAATCAATCAAAAGTCAAATAACAAGTATATTTATATATAACGGAAGTGTCACCTTTATATATAACGTCATAACGTGTCATAGATTAGAGTCATAGTCAACAAAAATTTCTTTTTCACTGAAACACTTAAAATTTAATTACCCTACTAATATCTATTCATAAAAGTTGCGTAATAATATTTTTATAAATGAAGTTATTAAATATTACAAAACAGAATTGTATTTTAAAAAATTCTTTTAATGAGGATATTGGAATTAAATATAAAAATTGGCCAGTTATTCTTGCAAGCGTTTACGTACAAGTTAGAAAATAGTAAGTTTGCATCTATAAATTATATATGAAAATGTCAACTCTAATGAATAGGTGACTTTTTTAAAAGAACTGTGTTTTCTTGAAACTTTTTTATTTTAAGATTTTAAAATTAAAATAAAATGTTAAAATTGAAGTCTTAAAATAAAAAAATAAAAATATCTTATAAAAATAATAATTAGAACCAGTCGTAAAAAAAAGGAAAAAAATTTTAAGATTTTTATTCTATGCTTTAGAGTTTTCTCAACAAAAATATAAAACTATGTTACAAAATTGCTTTTTCATAACTTTGACTGATTTTTTTACAGCACTTTATTAATGGTTTTCTCGAAGTTAAAGAAAAGCGATCTTATAAACTTACTACATAGATTTTTTCCGATATTGGTTTGGCTTCCTCAATATAACCTGTTTAAATTGCGCGGAGATGTAATCGCCGGATTAACGTGTGGATTTGTTGTTATTCCTCAAAGCATTGCATTTGCAAATCTTGGAAAACTTCCAGCACAAAATGGATTATACGCATCTTTGACGCCTGGTTTAATTTATGCAGTTTTTGGCACATCAAAAGATGTCAGTGTAGGTACAGCAGTGACTCTAGGGTTATATACATCAAGTTTTAATTCAAGTCACAGCACTATAGGAGCTTCTCTTTTAAGCTTATTAACTGGTATTATTTTGGTACTGATGGGTATATTTAAACTAGGTTATATGATCAAATATGTACCTCAACTTGTCATCAGTGCGTTTGTGTCAGCGACAGCCATTACTATTATGGTAACACAACTTTCGAATTTATTTGGAATTAAAAAAGCTCCTCAAAGCGTGTTTGAAATTCTAAAATACATTATTGTGAATATTAAATCTACAAATAAATGGGACATAATCGTGGGCAGTTTTTGTTTAGTATTTTTATTGCTTTTTGTCTGGCTGTCTAGCAGAAAGTTTAACAATAAAAAGCAAAGCAAAGTTAGTATATTTATATCAAAGTTAATCTGGATTTTAAGTGCATCAAGAATGGTTCTAGTATGTTTCTTAGCAACAATTGTTGTTTACATATTTGACATAAATGGCTTCAAAGAAAAATTTACAACAGCTGGAATAATTCCAAAAGGTTTGCCTAAATACCAGGTAATTAATAAATATTTTTTTTTTAGTTTAACTTTTTTATAAAATAATTTTAAAAAAAAAAAAATTGTTTTTTTTTAATATTTGTAAAAATACATTTTTTCAATTAACTCATAATTACATATATTTTTTAGCTCACATTAGGAAGAGGGGGGGGGGGTTAGAGGTCAAACCTTATATGGTCATATTTGTGAACGCTATTAGGTTATTGTATGAAACTTGAAACATATTTATGAATATAAATTAAGTTCAGAACATTATATTCATTTATTAAATATTTATATATTTGCTCTCACGTTTGTGATAGGTGTACCTAAAGTTTTAGGGTTCTTTTATTCCCAGGCTTCAATCATTGCATTCTTACGCAAAGCATTCTTATTTGACATAAGCATTAATATATAAATGTTTTCATCATGAAAAAATGTCAACATATTCATTTATACACAATACATTTTTTGCTGCTAAGTAAAAAATGTGCCACCGAATTTTAAAAGAAAAACTAATAAAGGCTATATTTCTGCAGATATAATAATGAGTATTTTAAAAGTGTAAAGATAAATAACATGCCTACTAGTTCAGCAGCAAAAATAGGATTAACTACAGAACATTTATTGCACAATTAACATGTAACGTTAATTAAAACAAAATTTAAAAAAAGTATTATTATAGTGTTAGTTGTGTTACACTTTAAAAAAAAAGGAAAAAAATTGTTTTCAGTTCCTTTTTTTTTTTGAAAAAATATTTTTGTTTTCAGATCACGCAGAAACTTTATTCTCAGTATTATTTGCAAATTAAAATGTACTCAAATTTACATTAACTGGTTATAATCTAAACCTACCAAGAAATGCAACAACCCCCCACACTATAATACAATCAACCCAGCGGGTAAGGTTGACTGTCATACAAGAAAGGTCTTTGAGAAATGATTTTAAAGTAAAATCTATCTAACGCAATATTATGAAAATGTTGTAATAATTAATTAAAATAGTTAAAGAACCTTCGTGTAAAATATGGCTTTGATTTAATAAAAATATAATTTAAATAAAAATTACTTATTGTATTTTCAATTAAAAAAATTTTAATGAAAGATTTTTAAAAGAATTTTTAAAGAAACTTAATAAAAAGTATTAATAAAAGAACGCAAGTTGCATTTAAGCATGGTCTTAAAAGTGTTCTTATAGTGTATTCTTTTTTATCATTTAAGCATTTAATCACTGTATATCATTTAAGCACTATGGCAGACTATTTGAAATTTTATAATCTTTGTTAGTTTTAATTTGTTCAGAATTTTTTTTCTTATAAATATTATTTTCCTAAAAATAATCCAAAGTATTTTTAAAAATTCAATAGTATTTAAAAAAAAATTGGTTCTGCACAAAATTGCATAATCTTTAGAAATAATACTCAACACATTTAATGCAAGTTCTCATAATTTTAATGTCTATCCATAGAAATCGAAATATATTTTTTTCGAAAAAAATATATTTCGTAAAGAATATATTATTTCATATTTTTATATTTGATACAGCATGTTGTTTGAAAACGGAAATAAATTAGGGAAGCTTTTGATATAAAATTTTAATAAAATTGCGTGGTGCAAAAAAAAAAAAAAAAAATAGGACTGTTGGGATATCAAGTGTGAGGTAATTTTATAGTTACAAAGATTAAGATGCAACACTAGTATTCTTGTAATATTCTAAAAAAAATTAACTAAAAAAGTTTAATGATTTGTAGGCTCACAAATTATTAATTTAAGTTTTATGATTTGTGAGCATGCACATTACTAGATGGTCTGGATCCACCGAATATAAAAAACAAAAAATTGCCCCTTCCTCTCCTTACTAGATGGTCTGGATCCACCCCTGGTAACCACAAGCGGCAAAATTTACGATCTGCATCATTTCAAAAATTTGGTAATAAGTCTTGTGAAGCACTATCAAGAACTGGGTTTTCGAATGTCTTTAAAGCTACATTTCTTGTATTCTCATCTTGACTTTTTTCCAGAAAATTTGAGCAGTTTCAGACAAACATGGTGAAAGGTTTCATTAGGAGATTCGGACCGTGAAGAAGAGGTATCAAGGCAAATGGAATGAAGCTATGATGGCCAAATATTGTTCGGTTTTGAAAAGAGACACTCAAGAGACTCATAATCGACAGTCCACGCTCACTCACTCATTTCTAAACACTTGTAACCATATTTTATTCATGTCATGTTTTAATTTCTTTTTACGAAAAGTAGCATTTACACTAAAAGTGTTTTTCGAATCTTCCTAGAAATTGGAACATGTAGGATAAAAACTAATGCAATTTTTGGATTCAGCATGCTCGAATTAACTAGAGAGACATAGTTATATCAGCTGACAAAAAAATTTGTTGACCAGTGTTATTAAAGTGTTACGTATAAAATGTACTTAAGTGTTTCTTGATAAACGCAGGTGATATGAATAACGGTTGATTAAATCTGTTAAATTTTTTGAATATCCAAATTTTAAACAAATATAATATTAAATAATAATTAACGGTTTTAACTTTCCAGCAAAGCAAAATGAATTTTAATACAATTAAATAAGTTTCTACAAAATATAACCATATATTTGTAAATATTTCTGTACCGAGTATGATTTTTTATATTGGTAAGGGCATAGTTTTCTAAAGCATGTGATCGATGGTAAGCATATTTTTTTAATTAAAAAAAAAGCAAAAACAAACATCACTTTTACATCAAATTATAACGTAGGAGTAAACATGTATAAGATGTGGAAATTAATTTACAACTTTTTAAACTTCAAATTAAAATATCAAGCACCTTGAACATTTGATTTTTCTTTTTACATACCAAATATTTTCCCCTTAAAACCTATTTTTAAAGATCAAACTGTTTGATCTTAAAAATTAGTAATAAAAACTAACAGTAACCCATTTTAAAACTTCCGCTTGATTTCTAGAGTCCATTTCAACCATACAAAAATGGAAATGTTACCGTTAAAACAACTGGTCAACTAATAGAAGGCTTTGGTGCTTCTCTTATTATATTACCCATAATCATGTTTATTGAACAAATGTCTATAACAAAAGCATTTGCTAAAAAGTTTAATTATAAAGTAAAAGCACAGCAAGAGTTGATTGCAATCGGAATGTGCAACATAATTGCTTCTTTTTATGGAGGTTGGATTGTGGGCGGAAGCTTTTCACGTTCTGCCGTAAACTCTATGAGTGGCGCCCAAACTCCTTTAGCTGGTAAGTTAATTCTTTTACTATCAACAATATGTCATTAACCACAAAACTTGTAAAATGTTTATAATTATTCACTTAAGATATTTTTAATTATTATTTTTTAATTAATTATGTTTAATTAGGTGCAATTTCAGGACTGATTGCTTTGATAGCTCTTGAGTTCATGACTCCAGCTTTATATTATATTCCATCAGCAGCTTTAGGAGCTATGATGGTGATGGCAGTTGTCACGATGATTGAAATGAGTATACCAAAACATATTTGGAATTTGCACAAATGGGATTTGCTGCCGTTTTTCGCTGCTTTTTTCACAAGTTTTTATAAACTAGAGTATGGGGTCATAGTAGGAACAGGTATCGCAATACTAGTACTTCTTTCCCGTGAGGCACGCCCAAAGTATCTACTTGTAAAAAATGAAGCGGAGAAATCTATTAAACTTGTATTATTAGAAAACTTGACCTATCCTGGTGTTGAAGCAGTAAACAAAACAATTTATTCTGAAGTCAATAATTGTACTTGGATTGAAACCTTGTTTTTAGACATGTCTGCCATGGTCCGTGTTGATTTTACAATACTTAAAAACTTTGAATATTTAAAAGATGAGTTTTTTAAAAGGAATATTGTTCTTTGTTTCATAAACTTTTCTCGCATTTCTGTGCAAAAAAAGTTTTTAAAAGCCGGTCTAATTAACAAAGAAGAAGATTTAACATTAATAAAAGATTCTTTCGTAATGTTGATTGCAAATGACGAACCGCTTATTGAAAATACAAAATATCTAAAAGTTGGATTAACTGAAGAAGATGATTTAGAATTGAATACCAATAATTTGAATACAGGGAGTAACACCTTCGAAGAATATACTTCAAACAATTCTAAGATTGACAGTTACTTATTAAACAAACATGTATAAACACTAATAACAAGTTGATATGAAATACAGCATATATCAGCATAGTTTTTTTTCAATATCATTTTTATCTAACTTAGCTGTTTCCAATTAAACGTATAGTTTATATAAAGTCGAGAGGGTTTGGTTGTCACTCTTATTACATTTTAGACTGCTTAGAATTTTTAACTAAATCAAAACCAAATTGTGCGCAAAGGTAACATAATTATTTGCGGTAAGTATTACAACGTTTTCATGACATTGAGTTAAATAATTTTGCTGTAAAATTATTTCTAAAAGACTAATTTTGTGTAACAACCAACCACTACTGCGCGTTTTGTTGTTACATTGTTTGAGTTGGTTGACGCATTTTAAAGCATGTTTGAATTACACTCTATAGCCAAATGGTTTTTCAAAGAACCTTAAGAACTCTTTACGTTGGCGCGTAACCCTTTAATGGGATTCTTCGGAAAAACCAAAAAATAAGGTTCTTTAAAGAACCCGTAATACTAATTGAAAGAACCTTAAAAGGTTCTTTACGTTTGCGTTGGTGGAGCACCCCCAGAAGTTCTTCAAAGAACCCTTTAAAAAGGTTCTTCGGATGAAACTTTAAGTTTTTTAGTCGAATCAGTTAAAGTTCTTTGAAAAACTTTAACTGTTTTTTGCGTTAGTACTCAAGGTGCAGCAATGTTCTTAAAAAGTTCTTAAAATCATCAATCTAAGATTTATCAAAAGGATTTTACTTTACATCCAAAACCATTTAGGGTTTTTGGCCTTTTATACCATAGAAGCAGAGGCTATATTCTTATTCGTAAAACAATATAAAATATTACTTAAAAAAAATTTCTTAATAGGCAGGTCTTTTCCTCTAAAATTAGTTCTTTGGAATTAGCTTCATCTTGCTTTCCTGATTCATATAATTTGCAATATTTTAAGTTGTCTGTCAATTATTGTCTTGCTCTATAAACTACATCTTTTCTCTTCCAGTAACTTCCAACTCTAATAGTGCTTGCTTGAACCCTTGTTGGAAACGAAGATATTATAGAAAAAAAAATTAACATAAAGAAATTTATTTTACAAGAAGAGACCATGAAAACCATTCAAAATAGATTTATCTTTTTAGTTTAGTCTCATTAGTTTCTTTGTTTCCATTAGCAAGCTTTTGCAGGTGAATTAGTTTGAACATCTTTGCCAACAATTTTTTGATGCTAACCTTAGACCTGTTTATGTATTAAGGTAAAAAAAAATCCTAATTTTTTTTTTCAATTTTATGTAGAACTGATCCTTTATTTTGACTTTTTTAAAGAACCTTTGACTTAAATGCTTTAATATATTTATTTTAATTGTTTAATATATAGCTTAATTTTACCATTTGCCGTATTTTACCTCACTTGTGCCGCATTATAATATAAAATTTCCAAGCTACCTCAAAGCTGTTATTTCATTTTATTTTTTTAAGTTATTCTGGACTTTAATAATAAATTTAAAATTTAAAAGTTTTTTAATAATTAATGCGAGATACTAGTATGAAGTCATCAAGAATAAACTGCTCTTGTTTTTCCCGGTCTAAACTGCATTGGTAGTTTAGACCGGTAAAATTGCTTTTTTTTGCTATTAATGTCAAGTAAAAAGAGTTTATTTAGACAAATTAAAAAAAAATGAGATGAATGCCGTCTAAATAAAAATTATTTTACAATTCTTTTCAGTTACAGTTATTTTCTCTATCTTTATCGGTTGCTCCATCTAGTTCCAGTGCTAAGAAACTTGTCAATAGTATTAAAAGTAGTCACAATAAATAAATTAATACAATTATCAATAATAAATAAATTGTAAACACTTCAAAATGGTCTGTTCTTTTTTTATCTTTTGCTTTTTTTGCATTATTGTTTTTTTTTTTAGCGTTTTGTAAGATTTAAAACACGATAACTTTAGTAAAATTTAAGTTTATGAAGTAATGTTTTCAAGAGATGTTTACTTTTATTATCGAAGCTTTGGTTGAACTATTGTTTTTTATTGAACTTGGTTAGATAAAAAGTTATTGGTATAAATCTACAGAAATAGTTTCAAATTTTTTCTACAGAAGAATTTTATTGAACTTGGTTAGATAAAAAGCCATTGGTATAAATCTACAGAAGGAAATTTTTTTTAATAAATTTGTGATAAAAAAAGTAATTTTCACAAATTTTTAAAACCCATGCATCAAACGGTGTATAATTTTTTAATCCATAAATCTTTTACTAGATCATGATATCATGTTTTAAAATAGAGCCTTTTTCGTTCTTTATTCCGCCATTATGGATTTTTAATGAGTTTTTAAATGTATTTTTTTGAGCTTAATTAATTATAACAATTTATTGAAACAAATTGTCATCAAAAATAAAAATTTAAAAAAATATTTCACATTTTAATTTTTTCCTGGTGTACCACCATAAACTCTTTGGCATTAGCTTAATACTCTCAGGTGGTTGTAATTGAACTTTTATAACTAAAGGAATAATTGAGCCATGGTTAGAGATCTTTCCTATAAACCAATCTATTATTTTAGCGTGCACCTGATTAGCTGATATCTAAAAATTTTAAACCTTTTAATAGCTGATTTTAATTGAAGTGAAAAAGGTAGGCATACTTTTTTATTTTTTAGACCTGTGAACAGGATGAATTAGGACAACCATTTACATAATCAGAACAATAGTCCTAAATTGCCTAAATCCATCCTAAAAATATTTTTGGGAGATTCAGCCTGTGGAAGTCAAAATCTAATTCTTCAATGCTACGATGGGTTTCACAATTGATTAGCGACAATAAACGTGAGTTTTTTATAGTGTATTTAGTATTGCGTACAAAAGGTTGCAGATATTTTACAAAGTTTTTTTCTATCATTCAAACACTTGCATTAGCATTTTATGTTGCTCTTATAAGAAATAATCCTTAATGTTTTTACAGAAAAAATTAAGAAAAGGCGGAAGGTTATTTCAATAGGAATTATTGTGTATGTTACAAATACTAATTCAGCTGATGTTGTTACTCTAACATATTTTAACCCTTTATAGGCAACAGGAGCGAACTACGGAGGGTGTAGTGCAACAGCCCACGTTCTACGGGGGGTGTAGTGCAACAGCCCTCAAAAAATGTAATTTTCAAGTTATTGTTGGTTTTTTTATGATTAAATCTGATTTTTTAACTAACTTGGTCCGTTAGTTTTGAGGAGCTTTTTTTTTTTGAAAGCAGTCGGCAAGATTCGCTCCCTTTTTAGTCTTAGAATCGCTCCTGCTTAGCAATATCTTATTTTAAATTGTTACTGCTATTTCGTCAAGGTTTCAAATGTCATTTGATTAGTATGAGAAATTATGACAGCAGTAGAGCAGCCGTTGCACAGTGGTTAGAATTCTGGCTCAGAAGCCAGAGATCCGAGGTTCGATGCCAGATCTAGCTGGTCTCCCGCGGTGCTTCGTGATAAGACCGTAAGGACTTCTGGGAGCACCTAAATAACACAAGAAATAAAAAGACTGTATTGCAAGTTATTAAAATGATGAAACATTTAGCTTTTTAAAACTGGTTGCTTAACTTAAACAATGATTTCAGGTTGCCTAAAAGAAACATTTAAATAGTACTTTATAAATGCTGCAAAACAATCTTAACCAGCTTATTCTTATGAATCTAAAATTTGGAAACTTTTATGTTATTTTTAGTTACAAGCTGAAGAGCAAGATCTTTTTTTAATAGGATTTCGCCCAAAAAAACTGCTGCTCCCAACCGGTAAGTGACCTTTTACGCAGGCAATCGTAGTCAATTTTTGTACCTAACATTAATGCAAGTTAACTCTTGACCCTTATCAATTAGATCTTTAGGTTAGTGAGAATAATAATATTCAAAACAACGCGTTAATAATCTGTCGTCAATTCAACGGTTTTTTGCAACTAACCGAACAGACATTTTATTATTAGTTTATTTGTCTTTAACACCACACATTACACTGGCCAAAAAAGTTCTGTAACAAGAAAGGTGTTTGCTAATTTTAAATAATCAACAACCCTTATTTTATCATTTTGCAGGGGTTGTTAGCAAGGTCTATTAAAACATTTATAATATATAATGTATTATAGGTTTTTACATATATTTACTATTTATTAAATACTGGCATTTATATATATATATATATATATATATAATATATATATATATATATATATATATATATATATATATATATATATATATATATATATATATATATATATATATATATATATATATATATATATATATATATATATATATATATATATATATATATATATATATATATATATATATATATATATATATACATAATAGCAAACATATATGAGTATAATCATATTTTTGCTATTTATTTACATGGTGGCATACCATATCCTTACATACTTATACCAACTTTAGTTAGGGAGATTTTTCAAAATTGAAATACCTACAGTGGTGAGAATATTATTAAAATTATCTACAAATTTTACGGATATTTCAGTTTAAAGCATATCTGTTTAAATTTTTAAAGTAGATACAAGTAAAAAAAATATTTTTTATGTTATCTGTTTGAACAATATGCTTGAGATTTTAACTAGTTTAATAAATTTTTTTAATTTTTAACTATGGATGATTTTAATAGTTTTTAAAAATACACATACAGTATGATTTGGTCGCTATTTTGACATATTTTATCCAGACTAATAAAGTTTTTAATGATTGTGGGAAAGTATGTGCATACCAAGCAGCATAAAAGACACTTTGCTCATTTTATATGTACTTTGAACAGATAATATATACTATGATACATAGTACAAGTAGAACTTTATGACTAATGTCACTGACTTAGTTGGAGCAAAAATTAGAGCAGAAGCCCTATTAAAATTGTATGCATTTTCTCAAGACTGTCAAAAACGTAGTTTACAGCTAGTAAGTAGTTTATACCATCCCAAAAACCAAAAATTGTTCCTAAAAAGCTCAGATTGCAGTTAAAAAGTTGGTCATGATATGTGCAGTACTATTTTGATTGGTTTAGTGCAAAAAAAAAAAAGATCTTTAAAGCAAATTAGAGCTATAAATAATATTAAGGTTTTTAATAGTTGCGTAAATTGCTATCTGATCCATTTAGGTTTTGTTTTTGAGACCAAGCAAGTAGCAACTCCTGAATAATCAAATAGTCATATATCTGTTGTAGGACAAGAATCACCAACATTCGTCATGACTTAAACCAACCTCCAGTTTGGAGCAAACCAAGTTGAATCACATTATTTTATTGCAAAGATTGTTGTTGTCCTTTCCTCATTTTTTTTTATATGCAACCTAGATTTTAAAAAATTTGAGCTACTAATTCAAAGTATTTGCTATATTTGTGATCCAGAACATATTTGATATTGCCTGCCAATGATAGCTTTGATAAAAAATTTACAATACTTCATGTTCTAGAAGTTCATCAGATGAATGCAATTTGAAATAAAAAATAGTCAACATTCAGAGAGCTTCACAGCATATACAAACTTGAAAAATCTCATTAATTTTGCTATATTTAATCTGTGAAAAAAAAAATGTATATAACCCTAAAATCGAGGAAATATGTCCAAAATTTAAAAATGGTACATTTAAACATGTTAAAGTGTTTGTTAAACTTTAGTGCATCAATTAAATTTAAACAAAGAATATACAAATTTCTTTATACAAAGCCATTGTTTTATTAAGTTTTTGATTCTAATATTTTTCTTACCACTGAATACACCCAAGAGGAATAAAGTTCAAGCCAAAAAGAATGTCCCAGGGCCATGTGGACTTTTTTGGAACCGTAATGATCCCTACTTTTAGAAAATAACATATAGGGAAAATTTTTTTTGGATCCAAGAAACAGAAAAAGTATTTTTGTTAAAACACTTAAAGTCCAGTATTTTCCCGTATATGTACAATAAATATTGTACTATATCATGAAACGTTTTCAATTTTAGACTTAAGAGGACTCAGAAGATTAAACATCAAGTTTAAAATAAATAATAATTACATCAGCACTAAAACATGTAACATAGGATTATTTTCATTTCTTATTATTCACTCAATAAAGTATTATTTTGAGGTTTATGATAGTAAATGTTTATTTTTAAATTGCGCCTAAACTACTTCTTCGACGCTTTGATTTTATCCAGTACCTTGCCTAGGGCCCCTTTAAACCTCTGGGTGGGGAACCTAGAAATTTAACTAACCCCATGAATTTGAATAATCTAACCCATGAATTTGAAGGAGCCTTTCTAAGCAGTATGTAATAGAAGTTTTTGAAATGTTAATAAAACCAAAATTATGAAATATGTGTTTTTGTTTGTTTAAATGTTCCAATTGTTATTTGATTCGCATTGTTCAAACACTAGTTTTTCACGTAGTTTAATTGTATTTAGTTAGGAGGATGCATACCAGTTGTCTAGATAAAAATACTTTAAATTAAGCAAAAATTTATTTTTTTATTAGATTTTATAGATAATATATATGCTAATTCTTAGAGGTTATCTATTATCAGCAGAGGATAAAACTTTTTGCTTGTTCATTACTTTATTTATTTATGGCATTAATAAGAATATATAAAAGTCTATAAATATGTTTTTAATAATGTCATTATAAGGTAGTGAACAAGAAAAAGTGTCTTTTATTTACACGATGTGCATTCATAATATTAGACTGTAATACAATGTGTTAAATGTACACAATCTAAAGCTTTATAGTATTATAAAAATAAGGTTTGGGTTTGGAGTATTATAATTTACACAATGTATTCTACAAATTACTTAAAATAATTTCATTATGTACTACACATTTTTTTCCAATAATATAAGACCTTGTTAACTTATAAATTCGATTTTTTAATTTACAAAATTATTATAATTACAATAATTATGATAATGTGTTGTTAACATTGTGTAAAGTATTTAAAAATAATATGCATTAAAAGAAAATCTTTATTTTTTTAATTTCAAACCTAAACCTTATCTATAATACTATAAAGTTTTAATAAATTGTAAACATTTACCACATTGTATTACAGTCTAATATCATGAATGCACATCCTGTAAATTTCGTTTCCATTTTAGATAATAAAGCCTCTAAAGCCTGGTGCAACTAAACGAAAAGAAGTTGCAGCAACAAAAGATGCCATCAGAAAACTTTCCAAACTGACATCAATTTTTACACTTCAAAGTGGTTTCACCCAGTAGGCATGCGTTGTTTAGGGGACATCCATTGGACGTCTTACGGACGTCTGGACGTCTATAAGACGTCCAATGGCCGTCTTCCGGACAGCGCATGGCCACTGGGCACCAGCGATGGATAAAATTACTCTGATGATGTGAAACTTATTCATGAACAGTTAGATATTGCCAATGATCAAAAAGTGTACATTTTATCAAATTCACTATATACTGATGCTAAACAATGTGATCTAGTCAAACGAGGATAGATTGGTTTTTTATACAAGAATGCTGCAGGACCTTGAATTTCAACGATCCATTAAAAAAATGTGATGAACAATGGAGAAACTGTCCTCGGTTATGGCTTGTCTATTCTGTAAAATCTGAAAAGATGTTTTGCTTAAAAATTTTTTGAAAAAAATAAAAGTCCATTTTGTAGTCATACTAGAACATAAGTGGGACTATTAAAAGTTGGAAGACCATATAACAGGCACTTTTTATCAAAAGTGTTACAAATAAAGCGTGAGCTTAAAGAGAGTATCGAATAAAATTAAAAGTGTAATCATACATAGATAAATAAGAAATATAGTTTTTTCTTAAAAAGAAACACTTCTGAAAAAATGTGCTGAAGCGTCTTATTGACACTGTAAAGTTAATGTCAGAAAACACCAAAGAAGTACTTGGGTTATTACACAATGGAAACCCTTAGGGCCTGTTTTAGTTTTTAGCTAAAAGAGACCCTGAACTGAACGTCTTACAGAAAAAGATTGCAAAATGATGTCTGAGTAATATGCAATAACTCTGGATTTCACTCCAGATGGTTCTCACCAGAACAGTAATTTTGCTTTTTGTCCAGTGTAGTACAGGTAATAAAGCCACAGCAAAATGAATTTTTTTTGCGGATATTTTGCAAGTCAGTGACAGCAGGGCTATCTTAAAGAGTTATTAAAGGTCAGGGGTGGGGTAATTTATCTGCTTTTTGTTGACTAAGGCCTAGAAAAATTTGGTTGACTAAGATCTTAAAATGGTCATTGTTGGCTAACATTTGCCTACTATCAACAGCAGATCCAACTTTGCTGACTCCAATGTTGAAATTTGCCGACTAATTTTTGAATATAATTTTTCTAGGGGTTTAGACACCCCCCTCAGTACGGCCTTAAGTGACAATTAAACGAGCTCTTGCTGTAAAAACCAGAAAAACTGCATTAAACTTTTGCGGGATAGTTTTGACAATGTTTTGATTGCACTGGATAGACTGGATGAATATGTAACAGAATAAAAAATGGAAAAAAAGGACTTGGTACAAGGTTGGCCAAGAACTTGGTTGTTGATAACATATATTTAAGACTGGACATTTCTTTTGTCCATTGTAATCTGGTATTACATTTTATTCCAAGTTAATAAAATAAGCAAGATGGTTCAATCTTTAGGTATCTCTTTAGGTGTCACAGAGAATGAAATGAAGCCAAATTTTTTTAGAGGCATTTTTAGAAAAGTATTGTGAAAATGGATTTTCAAGTGCTGAGACCACTGCCCGTGAAATTGCAGAAGAACTAATCATTACAAGAGTTTTTCCTTCTGGTGCGAATCGATGGAAAAACTTTTAGAATGGTCAGTTCTTCTGCAATTTCACGGGCTGTGGTCTAAGCACCTGAAAATCCATTTTCACAATACTTCTCTAAAAATGCCTTTTAACAAATTGGGTTCAATTTGGCCACCGCTTGGTTAATGGTTACCACTTTGTCGTGTCCTTATAAGGAAACGACCGCTTTGTCGTCTTCTTATAAGGAAATAACAAAGCGGTAACCAAATGCCTACAATTCAAATCTGACTTCTTATTTGTACTTATGGACCAGACTTTACCGTTTGTGCTGGAGAGTTTTCTCTGTACTGTGTTTTCATTTCTATTCAATCAGAAAATTCTCAACAACCTTTTGCTAAATTACCAGAATGGGTAATATAGATCCATTTGAAATGGAGTTGATGTGATTTATTCATCTAGTTTTGGCAAACAAAGAAAAGCTCACAACTGCAATATGTTTTCTAAACTATATCAACAGCTAGTGTATCCAGGAGGTGTAGTTCAATACCGCTATCGGTATCCAGTTTTTGCTGACTTGCCCCGTGACAGCAGTGATTGCTGAAAGAAGCTTTAGTAAATTGTAACTTATCAAAATTTCCATTGCTTAACAATTAAGCAAGACCGGCTGTTTTCGTTAGCCGTGCTCTCAATATAATGTTCCTGAGCCCGGTCGATAAACTGTGACCGCCTTATTGAGGTCTTTGTAGACTTAAAAGTTCATCAAAAACTTTTGATTTAATCTCGTTAAATTATAGTTTAACTTATTGATGTAGGTGTAATACAAAACTGTTTCTTTTTGATTCATTTTAATAATATAGTTTTGTAGTAGTTAGTTAAAAAA
Source organism: Hydra vulgaris (assembly GCF_038396675.1). Lineage (NCBI taxonomy): Eukaryota > Metazoa > Cnidaria > Hydrozoa > Anthoathecata > Hydridae > Hydra > Hydra vulgaris. The sequence goes on along the minus strand of NC_088926.1, from coordinate 15,645,044 downwards.
ATTCAACTTTAAATACTGATCTTGCATGTTGAATGACTTATGCCAACATATTCTGTCTTCTGTTTTAATATTTAAAGGCATAGTGTGGGGCCCAAAATCATCTTTAGGAGGAAGGCACCAGATTTCTGGGATTTTATTACTGATCAAGTAAGGAAAACTTTATAGTTGAAATCAAGGAAAATCTAAACTGTTTTTTTATATCAACTTATAAGATAAATTATTTATTATCAAATAAATTATAAATAAAGTTATTACTTGAATTTTAAATCACATTGCATTAAACACAAAAAACCATATAATACTTTGCACTATAGTTCATCCAGTGCAATCAATACAGTCTAAACACGAAATTAAATCACCTAAAAATAAAAGACGCAAAAAAGCTTTAAACTAATGATGCGCGTGCATTTTTTAATTTTCAAGATCTATCAAAACGAAGAAAAGAATTTTTAACAAATCCAAATATAGCTATGAGGATTTATAAAATAAATCTCTCCCCCTTAAATATGGCATTGCATTTTTTGAGAGAGGAAATGATTAGCAGATGATAAACAATGGCTAACAGAGGGTGAATGGAAAAGAGCATTTTACCTCCCATAAACAGTCCTTTAATAATAAAAAGTATTCAAAGGACACCATGCTGTCAAAATACATATTGAAATTAAAAGATAAAAATATTGGTGATTTTATAATGAATTGGTCCATCGTTGAAACAGCACCTGCATATAATGTTATTCCCATAAAATGCATATTATGCCTACAAGAAAAGTTTGAAATAATTCCACATGCAAGCCAAGTGTATTATTAAACAAAAAACTGGAATTGAACTCTAAATGCAGGCATAAAAATAAGTTAAAAAACTATATATAATAAGTGAGTTCAAAAAAAAATTGTATTAAATTCTCCCTAAAAAAAGCAGAAGTAAACAATTCTAGAGAATTTTTTTTATAATAGTGTCAAGCATATTCCATAAATGAGTGAAAGTTTACAGCAGCTAAGACCTTAATAACTTCCTGTAATTTAATTTTTGGTATAAATAAAAGTTTTATTAATTTAAACATTCATTTCGGATGTGTCTTAATGAAACACAGTGTAAACTGAAAAAAGTTTGGTAAGTGTATTTTTACTAATTTATATATACACAGCAAAATCCAAGATTCTAGTTCAAGAGTTTTTGTTCTTATTTTAAGAACTTGATTCTTATTTTAAGAACTTGATTCTTGTTTTAAGAACTTGATTCTTATTTTAAGAACTTGATTCTTATTTTAAGAACTTCATACTTATTTTAAGAACTTCATTCTTATTTTAAGAACTTCATTCTTATTTTAAGAACTTCATTCTTATTTTAAGAACTTCATTTTTATTAAAGGATATTTCAATTAAAAGCATTATTCCTAATTTTATTATATCATAATAATATTATAAAATTAGGAATAACAATAAGTCCAGCGCCTTGGGGGAAGGGGAAGGGGGGGGGAATGGGGGGAAGAGGTGTGACACCCATCCATCAATGATTTATTCGTTCATTTAGTCGGCGAATTTGACCATTTTTGGCAAGCCAGTTGGCAAATGCATACCTTTCAGACAAGTTAGTCGGTAAATTTAGACAGATTCGGCAAGTGTCGATAAGGCAGTGAGCAAATTCAAAAAAAGAAGGACATTATTATTATTTTTTTTTTTCAGTCAGCAAAAGTTGTAGTGGAAAACGTGACACCTACTCGCGCTGACCATATATATATATATATATATATATATATATATATATATATATATATATATATATATATATATATATATATATATATATATATATATATATATATATATATATATATATATATATATATATATATATATCAAAGACCCTTACTTTTCACAGGCATGCCTAAAAAAATCATAAAATTTTGGATAGGACTCCTAAATTCAGTGAAATTAAAGCCCCCTCCTCCACTATCTGATAGACCTTGCGTTCATGATTTTATGTAATCAAATAGTCTAATCCGTTTGATCGCCATTAAGACTAAAATACCAAGCAGAAGGAGTCATTAATACAAGAATTCTATAGAATTCGCATTTAATAAGTGTGATATTCATATCTGTTAATCTGCATAAATCTAATCTAGTATAAATGTGAATCTTTTGTAAGGGCGAAGTAGCAAAATAATATAAGTGTTAAGTGCAAGCATAAGTGCAAACAACCATAAGTTCGATTTAGTTTGAAGAGCTCCAAAGCTGTGCACTTTTTTATAATAAATGAATACAATAAAGCAAAAATGAATCTACTGCCTGGCGACGTATCAAGGAATTTTTGTAGGCCAATATATATATAACATTATAAATTGCCGACCTTAAACTGTTGCAGGTCGACATTAGATTACAATTGGCAAACATAAAACCATTTTCACAAAGGTTTCACCATAAAAAATAAAAACGAGGTCAGGGTTATTCCCAAATGAAATTCTAAGAAAAAAAGACTAAAACTGGACATATTTTTTAGAAAATGCTGTAAGTTTGTATGATCTTTTGAAAACACTTGAATATATATATATATACATATTTATATATATATATATATATATATATATATATATATATATATATATATATATATATATATATATATATATATAATTAATTAGTAAAAAACACTTATCTAACTTTTATCTTCGACTTGAAGTTTCACCATTGCTGGATCATCAGGAAGAGTTACTAAATCTCAAAAAAAATTCAATTTATAGAAAAAAATATTTTACAGGAAGTTATAAATTATTATAAAAAATTTTTAATTACTATATTTTTTTGTTAACGGGAAGTTACAGAAAGTAATTATGAAATAATTTTCTTTGGAATGGGGGATAGTTTAATTTGGTCATTTGTTTTTATAATTTTTTAAGAGGTATTTATTTTCGTGCCTACATTTAGAAATTAATTCAGATTTTTTATTTAATAAATTTTCTTGATTCAAATTTTTTTTTTTATTTATAATTTTTTATAATTTTTTATAATAATTTTTTTTATAATAATTTATAACTTCCTGTAAAATATTTTTTTCTTTAAATTGAATTTTTTTTGAGATTTAGTAACTCTTCCTGATGATCCAGCAATGGTGAAACTTCAAGTCGAAGATAAAAGTTAGATAGGTGTTTTTTACTAATTAATTATTGCTCTGTTCTTTAAGAACATTGAGCACTCTATTTGTAAAATACACTAACATAATTTACATATATATATATATATATATATATATATATATATATATATATATATATATATATATATATATATATATATATATATATATATATATATATATATATATATATATACATATATATATATATATATATATATATATATATATACATACATATATATATATACTCATATATATATATATATATATATATATATATATATATATATATATATATATATATATATATATATATATATATATATATATGTATATACATATGTATGTATGTATATATATGTGTACATAAATACATACATATGTATATACATACATATATACATACATATATATATGCATACATATATATATATATATATGTGTGTATATATATATATATATATATATATATATATATATATATATATATATATATATATATATATATATATATATATATATATATGTATATATATATATATATATATGTATATATATATATATATATATATATATATATATATATATATATATATATATATATATATATAATTAAAAAAGTAAGATGAAAAAAAACAACTTTTTTACGGTACTTAAAGTTTCATGCCGTTTGCGGCATTCATCAGCCATATATTTAAATCAAGAAAAAACCGTTCAAAAATACAATTAAAAAACCGTTACAAAATTAAAAAAAACCGTTACAAAATTAAAAAAAACAATGGAATGAGTTCTGACGTCAAATAATAATAATAGTAATAATAATGACAATAATAATAATAAAAATAAAAAATAAAAATAATAATATGGAAAAACATATTTTTTAATCGCCAGTGTCATATTGGGACAGAAGGAATCTGTTTCTATGTCTACACTTAGAAACAATCTCACTCCTTTTATTCAATAAATTAGTACTTTTATTATATAGAATTTCATATTTTTCGGTGAGACATAATTTGCAAGATTTAGATGTTGGATTATATGCTTTACATCGCCTGAGAATTTTCCACTTGACTATAGGGACTAAATTAGCTTCTTTTAACTTCCATACATGTTTTGAGAGTTCAGTATCATTTTTGTATTTAGCGATGTTAAATGATTTAACGTGATTAGCGTATCTTAATTTAAAAGGAGTCTCACTTATCCCAATGTAGGACTTTTCATTAGAAGATGAATCAAGATTATCAGTTGTAACAGTTGCTTGATATACAATGTTGCTTGTTAAACATTTATTAAACAACGGACAGAGATTTTTATTATAGCAGTTACAGTCCTGTTGATTAAGGTTTGTATTGTTGCATAAAATGTATTTGTTGTGCGAATTTATAATAGATTTTACACTTGGCATACAACTGTAACTAACTTTGACTGTGTTCCTGTTAAAGATTTTATGCAGTTTATTATTATTAGGAAAATGTTTGTCAATAAGTTTCAAAAAACATTTTCCCAGGTTGGTGCTAACGTTTTTACTAAATGGAGGGTTAAACCAAATGATGTTGCGGGCTCTTTTCCGTTTTGGAGTTGATATTGTTATAGGATTATATGTTAGACTACATTTATAACCAGACTTTAATAAAGCTTCATTATATAGAGGAATAGTATTTTGAAATATTTCTTTGTTAGATGAATTTGTAGACAATCTAAGTTCAATCGAACGTGGTATTTGTTTTAATATACTCGGCGGGTGATTTGAATCAGCATGGATGTAATTTAATGTATTATCAGGTTTGAAATAAGGTTTAAAAGTGCAGTCACTAAGATTTAGAGTCACGTCAAGGTAGTTTACAATTTTCATGTTGCATTGTATAGAAATCCGTAAGCCATTGCATTTAAATATTTCGACAATATGCTGATATGACAATATGGCTGATGAATGCCGCAAACGGCATGAAACTTTAAGTACCGTAAAAAAGTTGTTTTTTTTCATCTTACTTTTTTAATTATTTATTGATCTATTTTGTGATTATTTCACTTTATATTGATCACTCTCAAATCGAAAAAATTGATTATTATTACATAATCAAAACAACAATATTTTTGCTCCATACGTTGAGCACTCTAATCAAGTCGCATATGTGATGGAAAAAATAAACTTTGGATATTCAGTCAAGAACATTCCGATACCATCCATTAAAGACTTCAAAATACAGTTATTGGATAAAACTGAAACGTTAATTAAAAGAATGCGATGGAAAGCGTTTTTCTTTTTAAACAAGAGTTCAAATAGTAAGTACAATTTTTATTATAACTATGGATTAAAAACATCTAATCATCCAAAACAAATTACAGAAATGATTGCTTTTGAGAATGAACTCATTGATCTTGTAAAACACATTAAGTTTCGAAAGGTGCACACCAGTTTCCAAAATAAATTAAAAAAAGATATAAACAGTATTCGAAAATCTAACCTAACTTATACGTATGCTGATAAAACGACCAATCTTTACAATCTATCTAAAAATGATTACAACCACTTGTTAAGAAATGCCATCACTTCAAACTACAAATTATCCAACTCAAACATAATAAATAAAGTAAACTTAGAAGGTAAACGTCTTTTGAAAAATCATGAAGTTTTCAATAAAATTGACATTAACACATCTTCCGATTGTTTTATCACTTTAAAAGACCATAAAGATAATTTTGAAAACAATCCGACTGTCCGTTTATTGAATCCTGCTAAAAACGAGGTTGGTAGAATTAGTAAAGATATTCTTTCTAAAATTAATACAGACCTAAGAAATATATTACAATTAAATCAATGGAAAAACACTCGAAATGTTATCGATTGGTTTAAGGCCATAAAAGATAAACACCTTTATAAATTTTTAGTTTTTGATATTATTGACTTCTACCCTTCTATCAGTGAAACACTTCTTAAAAACTCTATCAATTTTGCGAAGCAACACCTAACATTAATTAAAGAAAACATACCACTAATTTTTCATGCAAGAAAGTCTTTGCTTTTTAATAATGATCAAGTTTGGATAAAGCAATCAAGCGGTTTATTTGATGTTTCCGTGGGAGCGTTCGACGGTGCAGAGGTTTGTGAGCTGGTAGGAATATTTCTTCTTTTTCAAATTTCAAAATTTTATAACAAGCTTGAGGTTGGTTTATACCGTGACGATGGCTTGGCAGTTTTTAGTAATAAAAGCGGCCCTCAAATGGAAAAAATAAAAAAGCATATTGTCGAAATATTTAAATGCAATGGCTTACGGATTTCTATACAATGCAACATGAAAATTGTAAACTACCTTGACGTGACTCTAAATCTTAGTGACTGCACTTTTAAACCTTATTTCAAACCTGATAATACATTAAATTACATCCATGCTGATTCAAATCACCCGCCGAGTATATTAAAACAAATACCACGTTCGATTGAACTTAGATTGTCTACAAATTCATCTAACAAAGAAATATTTCAAAATACTATTCCTCTATATAATGAAGCTTTATTAAAGTCTGGTTATAAATGTAGTCTAACATATAATCCTATAACAATATCAACTCCAAAACGGAAAAGAGCCCGCAACATCATTTGGTTTAACCCTCCATTTAGTAAAAACGTTAGCACCAACCTGGGAAAATGTTTTTTGAAACTTATTGACAAACATTTTCCTAATAATAATAAACTGCATAAAATCTTTAACAGGAACACAGTCAAAGTTAGTTACAGTTGTATGCCAAGTGTAAAATCTATTATAAATTCGCACAACAAATACATTTTATGCAACAATACAAACCTTAATCAACAGGACTGTAACTGCTATAATAAAAATCTCTGTCCGTTGTTTAATAAATGTTTAACAAGCAACATTGTATATCAAGCAACTGTTACAACTGATAATCTTGATTCATCTTCTAATGAAAAGTCCTACATTGGGATAAGTGAGACTCCTTTTAAATTAAGATACGCTAATCACGTTAAATCATTTAACATCGCTAAATACAAAAATGATACTGAACTCTCAAAACATGTATGGAAGTTAAAAGAAGCTAATTTAGTCCCTATAGTCAAGTGGAAAATTCTCAGGCGATGTAAAGCATATAATCCAACATCTAAATCTTGCAAATTATGTCTCACCGAAAAATATGAAATTCTATATAATAAAAGTACTAATTTATTGAATAAAAGGAGTGAGATTGTTTCTAAGTGTAGACATAGAAACAGATTCCTTCTGTCCCAATATGACACTGGCGATTAAAAAATATGTTTTTCCATATTATTATTTTTATTTTTTATTTTTATTATTATTATTGTCATTATTATTACTATTATTATTATTTGACGTCAGAACTCATTCCATTGTTTTTTTTAATTTTGTAACGGTTTTTTTTAATTTTGTAACGG